>NW_028230445.1:12633167-12886015 GCF_043228905.1 Azolla caroliniana | reverse complement strand
AGATATAATGAATGATCTGTGGGCAAGTTACGATGTACTTAGTCTTGAAGTATGTGTCATTGACTTCAAGATAAGCATTATCTAGCACTAGCCTGTACCTAGGGAGTTGGTCATATTAAATGACAAGTCAGTTGACAGAAAAGGAATATCTCCACTACTATCAACTAACTTGCACATGTAATGTTATACTTAGACCAAACATAGAAAGCAATCCACTTTCTTTTCATAGTGGTTGGCTTGATTATTAGTCCCCACTAATTTTGTAGTGAGCAAGTCCATATCCTATCTAAGTTCTAAGGTGTGAGTGCATGGCAAAACTACCATTGTGAGCTACTCTCGTATGTAATAGAAGTTTTGTTTTCATATATCCCATCTCTGTAGTTGTAAGTCTATATACCTATCTAATCGATTCTCAATATTTCTATCATGGTATCAGAGCAGAGAGGTTGATCTAGATTAGGTATATACGGGTAGTTGTTGTCTGGTAGCATAGAGAAATAGAGAGAGAGAGAGAGAGTATCAATGGCCTTGTCCACGAATGTTGCAGCTGTTCCACTGCGCATTCACCCACCTCCATTGTTTGATGGAAAACTAGATGGAAAGCTAGTTCAAAATGTCTGCCATTTTGGACTCGTATGAGTTGTTGGAGAGAATCATGGGACCCATAGGAGGAGACCCTGAGCCCATGACGACCATTGACCCTGCACACTGTCGAATACGAGTGTATAATGGTCGTATTCACATTGTCCCTTTGGACAACCCAAGTTTGGGCCATTTCTGTAAATAGCATAAAGGGCAGTTACACTAGGATAGTCACTATATAAAGTGACTATGTAACCTTTAATAAAGGTTGGTTGTCATTTGTAACTGTTGCTATTGGAATATAACGTTTCCTTTGTGCCTCTCTCTCTCTCTCTCTCTCTCTCTCTCTCTCTCTCCCCCTCTGTGTCTATCTTGCTCATGCATACACAGGTTCTTCTTCATTATGAATGTTGCTTACACTTCCGCATTGACGGCCTTGTCCCCAACATTTGGTATTAGAGCATTGGAGGTTCTTCAACCCGTTGTCGGCCGTCATCGCACAACACAACATTCTGTTTTCGTTTTCTTTAAAGAACAGAGAAGGGAGAAGAAAAACAAAAAGCTTGCATCTCACTGTGTTAAATCACAAATTGGAGTAAGCTAGTCAGTTGTACTCTGTTCATGTGATTGTAACCGCTTGAGGGGAGCTCCTTGAGCATCAACCGACCCAATCGTGCTTCATTCGGTTAAACAACATCCGAATACGTCACCGAACGTTATTCACCCGCTGCAGATTCGTCTCCTGGCAACCACTTCGTGCTTCACTCGGCTGATCGACATTCGGGAGGATCAGTTGGATCCGTCCCTCTCATCATTGCAGTCATCCGAAGCAGAATTGGCCCAAACAATCGGTTTCGTGTAATCGGTATTCGGCATACAATCAGAAGCTAACCGGGCTCACTCTGACTCGGCAACATTCGGGAAGACCAGCTGGTTCTGTCCCTCAAGTTACCGGAGTCACTCCGAGCAAGTTCATCAACAAGTATCCGAAACCAAACCGACTCGGGTTCAAAACTAACTATAACGATATCGAGTGAGCCGACCGGCTGCACCCCACTAAGGTTCGTAGTCAACTCTGAACCGAGTCTTACCAACCGAAACCAAAGTAGATGGCATCAACATCCGGCTCATCGGAGATGAGTCTAAGGAGGTTCGATGGTTCGAACTTCGACTTCTGGAAGGAACAAATGCAGGACTATCTCATAGTCAAGGGTCAGATAGACTCGATTGAGAATGAAAATCCTCTAGAAGCATACAAGGCAAATGAGTGGCTAAAGCTGGACAAAATCCTCTGCGCTGTCGTGCCTTTCGGCTCTGGATTGTTGCGTGAGTCGGGTGGGAACCGCCGAGGTTTTGGACTAGGAGAAAGAGGAATACAACTTAAGGCTAGTTATGAATAGTAGAAAGAGAAGTAAGATATCAATCTCGTGAATCCCATGAGTTTAGTGTATTTAAAACAATATTTAGATTATAAGAGTAATTTAGATGGCAAAATTCGTGAATCCCACGAATATATTAGATTGATCAATCCTTGTATATTAATCAACAACCTTATACATATTTCTCTCCTCCTTATATAAAGATGGAAGAGGCTAAGCATGGCTTCATGCTTTTTCACCAAAAGTGTCCATGCCTAAGTATAGGGCTCATGCACGCTAGATGTGCATGAGTCACTTTTAATGTCACGTGTAAATAAAATATTCACACCGTAAAGAATACATGATTTTTACCTTTTAATAAAGGTATGTGTAAATAAAGGTCTTATACGTATTAAATCTATATATATAACACTAAAGATAAGTTATTACAATGGTAAAGTTGGGGTTTATCTACGTGGAGGTGCAGGGTTCAAATCCTGCCCTATGCACGTGATAAATGTTTTGATAGATTATTTATTTATATGTATCTAAAATCGGATATATTATTTTATGGTTTTCACGTAGTGTGAGGAATACACTACGACACTCGCCCTCTCCGAACCCGCACATCCTCTGGTATGTGCCGAAGTTCTCAATTCCCCATATCCGTCTTCACCCAAAGCTTCCTCTGATTCTCCCCTTATGTCGACTATGAGTTGTAATTCACTTTCTTCGCTTCCCGCATCACCGTGGTCTTCGTCTGATTGCTCCTCGTTGTCGGCCTTGGCTTGGATCACATAGGGTTTGTCGTCGGTCCGCTTCTTGAAAATCTTCACCCGGTTCCCGGCTATAGGCACTCGTAGTATTGTTCCATCCAACTCGGACAGTCGGTACGTTCCGTTGTCGAAGACTTTCCGAACGTCGTATGGCCTGAACCACCTTTTCGCGAATTTCCGCATCGTTGTATGTTGATGGTCCAAACTACTGTCATAGACGATCACCCAATCTCCTTCTTCAATCCTCCTCGGTCGTAGTCGGTGCTTTGTGTCGAACCGGCTTTTGTTCCGGAATCGTGCTTCTTGTTGTCGACGTATTGCTTCTGCTATGTCTGCCGGTCTTCCCTCTAGTTGACGTATCTGGACCACTAGTAGTTCTTCCCGGCTCATCTCTTCCTTCCACGGTAGCACTGTCCATGTTGCGATCGCAGTTTCCGTCGGCATTACCAGTGCTTGTCCAGTCATGAGTTCTGCCGGCATGTAACCGGTTACGGAGCTATGCGTCGTCCGATCCGCCCATAGTGCATACGGAAGCATCTGCGGCCAGTCCTTCACCTTTCCATCGCATGCCTTCACAAGTGCTTTCACGATCGAACTATGTCCTCGTTCGATTTTCCCGTTGGCCTCCGGATTGTATGCCGTTGTCAGCATTAACCGAACTCCGTGTTTGGCGAAGAATCCCCTAGCTTTGTCCGAGTCGAGTTCTCCCCGGTCCGCAATTACTTGTCCTACGCACCCGTACCTGCAAAATACTTCCTCCAAAAGAAACTGGCATACCGCGGAACACGTTTTCCTCTGAAGCGCTCGACCTTCTACTTAATTCGTGAGATCTTCCCGAGCTAATACCAAGTATTTCTTTTGTCCGATCCCGGTCGGGGCATGGCCACTATGTCGACCATCCACTTGAAGTTGATTGTCGGTGAGAATGTCGGATGTAACTCATCTCGATGTCGAACCCCGGAGTAGACTTGACATTTCTCGCAGTTTTCCGTGAACTCCGCGACATCTTTGTACATTTTCTTCCACCAATATTTTTGCTTGATCTTCACAAATGTTGCCCATGTTCCTCGGTGTCCAGCCCAATCGGATTCGTGAAACTCGGACATTATCCGGTTTCGTTGCTCTTTTGTCCCGACTACTCAAAGTGGTATACCATCCGGTCTTTTCGGCGCCCTCCATATTAATCCGTTTTCCAAGAAGAACTTTTGGACTTGCCTCTTCTTCCTTCGGATCTCGGCTCTTCTTCCTTCATCGTTTGTTGAATCCTCGGCCTCTTGTAACATCTTTCCGATCATCAAGCTTTCTCCCTCGTATTCTTCTTCCCGGAATTCTCGGATTACGTTCACTCGGTATATGTGCTCCGAGGCGAAGTAGTCTTCGGAAACTTCTTCATTATCCGATTCGGTTATGTCGTCTCCGAACCGAGCCCTTGATAACATATCCGCTACCGCGTTGTCCTTCCCCGAGATGTGTCGAACCTCCGGATTAAGCGACTTGACATATGCAACCCACCTTAGCATAGCTACATCCGGTATCGTACAACACCGCATCATCCCGAGTATCGGAAGACAATCCATCTCGATCACCACTTCGGCTCCGATCAAATAATCCCGATCCGATTTTATCGCCGACACGACTCCCCACAGTTCTCTTTTGACTTGTGCATATCCACATTGCCTTTCGTTGAGAACCTTTGCTCCGAATTGGATCGGATACCGCGAACCATTCGAGTCGGCTTGATTGATGACCCACCCGATACCGGTTGGACTTGTATCAACCGTTACTATGATTGGTCGGTCGTAGCTCGGCTTCTTAAGTGCTTCCGCCCTCCGAAGCATCTTCTTCAATTTCTTCATGGCTTTGGTGTGTTCCGGTTTCCATTCGAATTTCTTACCTTTCCGCAACAAGTGGTAGAGCGGGTCCGCTATATGTGCATAGTGCGGAATCCATATGTGATAGAATGCACATGCACCGAGAAACCTTCGGACTTCGGATGTTGACTCGCATACTTCCTCCATAGCTTGAATCGCATCGATCTTTGTTGGTGACGGTCTTCGGCCGTAGGGCCCACATAGATGTCCGACCACCAATATTTCTTCTTGCCCGAATGCCGATTTCTCCCCGGAAAGTGTTAGGTGCACATCTTCTAGCTTTCGCAACACTTTCTCGCAATCATGAATATGGTCGACCACGAACTTTCGGCATCCCCGATCATCCATAGTCTCATCTTTTTCTTCTACCACGCATCCTTTCATCGGAATGTCATCGAGGAACGGCATCGTTATCTCCGGAATGCAGTCTCGAAGCACCTTGTTCATCGCGTTCATCATATGAGCAACTGAGTTTGTCGCTCCTTGTGGTAGTGTGCACATTCGGACTAATCCTATCGGTGTTTGCATGGTTGTGATGTATCGGCTCTCCACGGCTAGTTGGAATTGGTCATACCCCGAGTATAGGTCTCCGATGGAGTATATCGCATGACCGGCAAAAGCTTCCGCAAATTCGTCCACTATCGGACCGACTCCCGAGTTCCGGATCGTGACCTTATTCACCGGTTGCAAGTCTTGGATAAATCGGAGTGACCCATTCTTCTTCGGAACCGTAAACCATCGATTTGAGTACAGAGCAGTTGATGGCTCTAGAATCCCCATCGCCACCTTCTCCTTGAGCAAGTCAATGACTTTCGGAATATGCGCTCGTGGCACCGGAATTGGCTTCAGGTTCCATGGTACATGGTCAATTGTGAAGATCACCATCGGCTCCACTATTCTCGGATCGACGCACCCTATCTCCCTTGATGTAAATGCAAACGCTTTGCCGTGTTGCTCCAACATCTCGCAAAACCATTCTTCTTCTTTTTGTAATAGGAACCCACCTCCACCGATCCGAAGTGCCCAATGTGGCCTTGTATAGTGGGAGTTCGGAATTTCGTCCTCCACTTCGGTGTCGTTCATTAAAACGGTGTTCGCATTCACCCTTGGAGCATTTTCCTCCGTACTTTGTCTTTTTCGCTTCACGAGATCCACGAGAAGATCGTGGAACTCCTTCTTTGCTATTCTGAGTAGCTCCCGAAGCGAGAAATCTACCCGGCTATCCAAGATTCTTTCCTCGAACACTCTTTTCAAGTCAGTTTGTTGTTCTATGTCCGAGGCGAGCTTGAATGCCGGAGTCGCCTTTTCTTTTCCCTTACCTCCGGAGTTCTAGCTTTCCGGTATCTTCGATGGCCCGGCCGCATCCTCCGTGCGTCGTCGTTTCTCGTCCACATACGCCTTATGCAATTGACACAAGGCGTATACGCTATTCTTGTCGACAGGGCACTCCCATCCCGTAGCTTCCCGGACGCCTTCCGCGGTGCTTCGGATCTCGTTGGAGTCGGTTTTCTCGGTGTTTTCTAGAACTTCCATCCAAAAAGATGTCTTTGCTCTCGATGACTCCCCGACACATATTCCAACGGTTGTCGCATAGTTGCTTCTTGCCGCCAATTCCTCCTCGAGCACCTTCTTCATGCCGCCTTTCCGGAAGTTTGGTCGGAGTGGCTTCCGAGAGTCCATCGAATGAATCCAGTTTCCCTCGTAGTAGATGAGATCCCGCCGTAGCGCCTCCTTATGCTCGTCGCAATCCCTCCGATCGTGTTCGGCGCTATCGCACCATATGCACCGTCGGTCCGTATACTTGGAGCTTGTGGGGCGGTCATCCGACTTCTTCACCATCGCGATCTTCAGATTCTCCATCTCCTTCAATAGTTGCTCCACCGTAGATGTATCAATCCCCTTCTCGGTTGTAGTCTCCCGAGCCCTCGGTTGATGGTCTTCCAATCCGGTTCTCGGTTTCGGAATCGGTTCCGAAACCCTCTTTTCCTCGTTGGCAAGCTATTGCCCCCTCTTCGTGTATCGCGCGATGATATCCCGCACGCTTTCCCATGTTTCGGTGAGGCCACTCTCCGTGGTCGTGTCCTCCAAGAGCACTCCGAGATCTTTCCGGTCCCGGACGTCCACGGCTCGCAAAAACATGATCACCTTGTCCGGTACGAGGATAGCTTGATCTCTCGCAAACAACCTCCCGAACCGGCTTTCGAATGCCGAACACACATCAACGACCTTCAATCCCTTGTCCGGTGTCTCCACCCAATCTTCAAATCCCCTTCGCGTCGCCTTGGAGGAATCCTTGATGGCGAACGTCCTCTTTAGCTCTTCTTCAAACGCCTCCCATGTTGGATTTTGTTGTCGTAGCCCATGGATGCTTGCTTGAAGCCCGTCGGTCGCCACCCGGTTGAAGGACGTCACTTGCAGTCCTTCCGATATTCCGCACTGTAGCATCTCCGCCTTGTAGTCCCAAAGATACCGCGACACGTCTTTCCCGTTGAATTGCCCGTTTCGTTGCACGAGCCGCTCCACTGATGCCGCTATCTCCGACATCGCGCGTTGTTCTTGTAGCATGCGCTCGAACATCATCATCATGTTGCTAGCCTCCGGTTGATTTTCCATCTCCTTGCCACCCGGACTTCACGTCGGGTTCACCAACTATGTCGTGCCTTTCGGCTCCGGATCGTTGCGTGAGTCGGGTGGGAACCGCCGAGGTTTTGGACTAGGAGAAAGAGGAATACAACTTAAGGCTAGTTATGAATAGTAGAAAGAGAAGTAAGATATCAATCTCGTGAATCCCATGAGTTTAGTGTATTTAAAACAATATTTAGATTATAAGAGTAATTTAGATGGCAAAATTCGTGAATCCCACGAATATATTAGATTGATCAATCCTTGTATATTAATCAACAACCTTATACATATTTCTCTCCTCCTTATATAAAGATAGAAGAGGCTAAGCATGGCTTCATGCTTTTTCACCAAAAGTGTCCATGCCTAAGTATAGGGCTCATGCACGCTAGATGTGCATGAGTCACTTTTAATGTCACGTGTAAATAAAATATTCACACCGTAAAGAATACATGATTTTTACCTTTTAATAAAGGTATGTGTAAATAAAGGTCTTATACGTATTAAATCTATATGTATAATACTAAAGATAAGTTATTACAATGGTAAAGTTGGGGTTTATCTACGTGGAGGTGCAGGGTTCGAATCCTGCCCTATGCACGTGATAAATGTTTTGATATATTATTTATTTATATGTATCTAAAATCGGATATATTATTTTATGGTTTTCACGTAGTGTGGGGAATACACTACGACAACGCCACGATTCAGATGCACTTGTCAGAGTCAGTATACTTCACAGTGCAATCATGCACGACAACATTTGAACTTTGGAAAAAACTGTCGGAAACTTATGAAAAGAAGGTTCCCGCAACGAAGATGTATCTGATTTGGTGCCTCTAGAACTTGCGGATGAAAGAATTTGATTCGGTTCAGGCACACCTCAACGAGTATGAAAGCATAAGCTCCCAATCTCATCTCAGGGAACGGCAATCGAGGATGAACTCAGAGCAATGATACTCATGAGTAGTCTCCCCTCTTCATGGGAAACTTTCGTTACAACCGTGTGCAATGCTTCAACAGTTGCCGTTAAGTACTCTGAAGTCACGAGCGCAATCCTGACTGAAGCAGCTCGGAGAAAGTCTTTTGCCAAAGATTCGGCAGATGAAGCTTACATAGTACAAGGTTCAACCGACCGATCGAACAACCGGGTAAGAAGTTCTTCCTGACTGCCAAACAATCAGCGAAGCCGGAGCAAGTCCCGGGACAACCGAATCTGCAACTACTACAAGAAACCAGGACACATCAAAGCCGACTGCCGGGCACTCAAAGCAAAAACCAACAAAGCTCAAAGAGCGGATCAGAAGAGTACTCGGCATGAGCGGTCAACTATGTCGGCTCTTCAGCTGAAATTTTGACGTCCGACCCGAACATACTGTCCATAGAGAACCCAGTCGAATCAAAAGTTCTGCTTACGATTGAGGAATCGAGCACATGGCTCCTAGACTCGAGCGCATCGTATCATGTGACACCTCACCAATCTCAGTTTCGGCAATACTCGGACCGGCACTCTGACTCAGTTCAAGTCGAAAATTCGCAACACTGTGCTATAATTGGAATCGGCACCATAGAGCTCAATCTTTCAGGAGGCTCTACACTCGTACTACACAACGTCCGACACGTTCCTAAGCTTTCAAGACCCTTGATCTCAATCGGACAACTTAACGAAGCCGGCATCCGTGCCAGATTCTCATCAGGAGGGTGGACACTCCACAAAGGCAACCTCCTGCTTGCTCGAGGACCAAAGGTACATTCCTTGTATCCTTTATATGTCACACTCAAAGAGGGGGACTTATTTTTGGTTGATATCCCCATGTCATCGTTATGGCACGGACGACTTGGATACCTCAGTAAGGCTGGCATAACCCACCTATCCAGAGCCGGTTACATCCCCAAACTCTACTTCTCGGATCACCAATTCTACGGGCATTGCCAATACGGCAAACAGGTAGCCACATCACACTTGACATCAGCACCAAGAGAATTGAGTCCCCTCGATTTGGTCCACTTGGACGTCTGTGGCCCGATGCCACATGAGTCTCTCTGCGGTGCTTCGTACTTCGTCAGTTTTATTGACGACTCGACTCGGAAGGTGTGGGCTTACCCCATCAGAACCAAAGATCGGGTGTTCTCGATCTTCTCCGAATGGCTTGCAATGGTCGAAAATCAGACCGGTCAGAAACTGAAATGTCTACGAACCGACAATGGAGGAGAATTCAAGTCTGAAGAATTCGTCAAATTCTACCGGGAACACGACATTCGACGTGAATATACGACACCCTATAGTCCGGAGCAGAACGGGATATCTGAACGCATGACTCGGACGATTCAAGAACGCGTGGTATCCATGCTCCAACACTTCGGATTGTCAGATGGCTTCTGGGCGGAGGCTCTACTTACGACAGTACACATAATTAATATGTCGCCAAGTAGACCTCTAGGACTTCAAATACCTCAGGAAATATGGACCGGCAATAAGCCGAATTATGATAAATTGAGGATCTTCGATTGCGAGGCGTATGCTCTCATAGCGAAAGACGACTGCGGGAGACTCAAACCAAGGTCAAGGACATGTGTTTTTCGTGGATATGGACCCAACGGCGATATCGGATACCGACTCTGGGAACCCAAGCATAGGCAAATCGTCCGAAGTTCAGACATCGTGTTGAATGAGTCGGCTATGCATAGAACGGCCGAAAGGCCTATTGAAGTCCGAAGGGTAATATTTTCCGATGTGCCAACCCTTCATGACGGCCCAACCCACAACACGAGATCGGTTTCATGGGTAACCGACAACTCTCGCACTGACTGAATCCACCGATTTGGCACAGCCGAATGGCTCGGCTCCCGACCATCTGACATCGACACCCGATGCGACTAGTCTAGTCATACCTCGTAGATCCGAGAGACTGTCGCAACCGCCGGAGAGGTACTCTCCCGGAATTTTCTTTACCGACGCTAGTGAATCGACATCTTATGAAGAAGCATCGGCATCAGTCGATTCAACCACATGGCATTTGGCGATGGAGTCAGAAATGCACTCCATTCGGGTAAACAAAACTTGGGACTTGGTCGAATTACCGAAGAATCGACGTGCTCTTCCATGTAAGTGGGTCTATCGACTAAAAGAGACGTCCGACTCGACCACCCCAAAGTACAAGGCGAGATTAGTTGTGAAGGGATTTCGACAAGAATATGGTGTCGACTTCGACAAAATCTTTTCACCAGTGGTGAAAATGACGACCCTTCGTTTCATGCTCATCGTCGTGGCCGCCGACAACTTGGAGCTGATTCAACTAGATGTAGAAACGGCAATCCTCCATGGTGACCTACAAGAGGAAATCTATATGGAGCAGCCGGAAGGCTTTGTGGCATCCGGCCAGGAAAATCTAGTCTACCGACTCAGGAAGAGTCTCTACGGCTTGAACGTGTGTATGCGGACGAGCGTGCGGATGCGTACACGACACGGTCGGGATGCGCATGTCTGTGGATGCGTACACGGTGAGGGTTGGACGCTCGTGCGCGTGGATGCGTACATTGCGCGGTCGGGACTTTTGCGTGTGGACGCATCTACGGTTTGGTTGCGACGCACGTACGGATTGCGCACGGGCTAAACTTTATGGATGATTGTGTCATTTGGCCGAATTATACGGATAGTCACATGCAATCAAAAGCCAAGGCCATGCAACTAAAAGTAGAGGCCACGCAACTAAAAATAGAGGCCATGCTACTAAAAGTGGGCATGCAAAGTAATATTGGGGAGGGGGATCAACAAAGAGCTTGATATATATGTCCCATTTTTTTCCCTCTAGTTTTTTTTCTTTTCCCTTCCTTCTTCTTCCCTCTCGGATTCAAGAAACAAATTATCTCACATATTGATATCAAACTCCTAGCTTTGTTTACTGGAGCTTTCTTGTCAAAAATTATCTCTCGTATTCATATCGGACCACTCCTTGCATGGTTGTTGGCTCCTTTCTTTGAAAAATTAATCTCTCATTTCCATACCCAACCCATTGTAACACGATTCTGAAATTATAAAGAATCGATTTTCTTTTGCAATAAACTAATGATTTGTCTCTTCCACTTGTCTTATGCTTAAAACTTGCGTGTGTTGTACGTGTTGCACTAAATCCTTCTAGTCTAGAACCCCGACAGTTCCGTCTCACGATCCGCACATTGTGACAGATTTTCACAACATAATTAAGTGGTGAACCCGACGTGAAAGAGGCGGTAGGGAGGATATCAATTGCGACGATGGCATCCACAAGAGGAACTCAAGGAGAGGAATTAACGAAAGGCATGGTGTCCGTAGTGGAATACATGCTGAAGGTGAGAGATCGAGAAGGTTTAATCGACAAAGTTGTTGATCGTACGGTCGAGATAGCTGGACGATTTCGTGGCAAGAACATCACGGATTTTCTTGCTACCTATCGGAAGGAGATGCAAGAAAGGGATGTCAATGATCTCAAACAAATTTCTAGCTTCAAATGTATGGTGGAACTAGGGATCTGCGAGCGTGTCATGGAGATCCAAAACGAGCATGCAACTTGGGCGGAGTTCGAAAAGGTGATTCTTGCTGAATCCATGCTTGAAGACGCGTCACGGATGACTCGACATACGCTCATGACGTGGATCGAGATGAAAGGGAAGAATATGTGTGCATCGGGAGTATATGCAGAATTCGACCAAAAGTACAACCGACTTCCGAGTGTTGATCAATGAGTTCTCGATGGAGATAAAGTCCTACTATTCTTGAAAGCAGTGGATGCAAAAGATCAGCGAGAATTGGGCAACTTTTTGGAGGACGAAACACAACCGAATGACTTGGTAGCGGACTGGGCGATGGTGAAGAAGGCTTGTAGCCGTCTTGACAAGCGTCGACAATGGCAAGAGGAAACTGATATGGAGAATCCACAATTGTGGAGGAGGAAGGCGCATATGATGATCGAGCCTAGCAAGCCGATCAACGATTTCGACAAGAAAGCAATGGAAGAATCCATAATCGAAGAGCTCTCCAAGAAGTTTGAAGCAGTCTCATTGGCCAACTCAGGTCGACGCGGGCCCAAGGGAAAAGAAGCGTATAGAGGTATAGATGTGTGTGGTGCAACAACTTCGAGCACTCGCAAAGGGAGTGCATTGACTTGCAAGACACGATTCGCAAGAATGTCGTCTATTTGGACGACAACATGATTAACTCGAGCGAGACCCGAAAGCCACTACGAGTGAACTTCGGAAGAGGCGGGCTGAAAAAGATCGTGGAATAGGAAGATGCAAGGCATGTGGAAGCTGTGTACTACGCCGCATCGGTGGGAATACGAGTCGGAAGAGAGAATCTAAAGACGATCAAGCCGGGAGTTGGGTTTTGGCCAACGGTATTCGAGTGTGAAAAGAAAGGCAAAATCAATTTGGAGGATCTCAAACATGCTGATCAGAATGTGCGATGAGTTACCGGATGGTCGGATCCAGTCGACGATAACACAAGCTTTGCGGAGGTTGTGTGTGACAACTATGAGGCTCTTGTTGAAGAGAAGAGGAAAAGAACTGGAGAAGAAGATGGCACATCAAAGCGTCATAATACGAGGAATGCAGGGAAAGAAGGACAAGCCCAACCTATGCCACGAAAAGAGATAGGAGAAACAAGCATGAAGCCCGGTGGATCAAACCAACCTTCTCGGATGGAAATTGATGAATCTGTGAAGAAAGGAAAGGAACGAGTGGCGCCAACTTACAAGCTAAGGTCGGACATAGAACGAACAACCAACTTGCGGAAGGTCCTTGAGGAGAAGGTTTTAGACAGTCATGTCGACCTTACTTTGAGAGAGCTACTTGGGATCGCTAAGAAGGAGTTCCACGATACTATCGTGGACTTGATTAAGCGGAAGCAGCAACAATCGGATGAAGAAGAGGTGAAAACAAGTGCCATAACCATGGCAAGATCCGAAGAGGAGGAGGAAGAAGAAGTGATGGCGGACAACCATTATTCTAGGCCTCATTGGGCAAGAGCGACAACGGAGACGCCGGTGAAGATCGGAGAGAAGAAGGAGACTGTGGTAGCCTTGATTGACCATGGTTCGGAGATCAACCTCATGTCGTCCGAATTCTAGAAGAAAGGAAGATGGCCGATCAACACAAACCACAGATGGAAGATACGAGCGGCAACGAAGGCCACGGAAGACTTGTACAGAGCTTGCCCCAATGTTGAAGTCACAATCGGAGATGTGGAGATGGATCAACACTTCTTCGTGCAAGACTCGGCTTCACATCCCGTCATCCTAGGAATACCATATATCACATCATCCCGGATGGAGACTAAGGTGTTCGATAATGGAGCGGCCTTCGCGCGAATCAAGAGCTTTGACAATCAAAGGTCTGTTCAATTCCTTACGGGGCGGGCTAATCACGAAAGGAACTGAGATAGCCTTGGAGGCGAATCCTTGGATTTTTAGAGTGGACTATTGAAGCGTAGGGCACAAATAGTCCGAGCAATCATAAGTCCCCACAAGGAAGCAAAATAAGTGGATCGCAAGGAGAAGCAACATGTGTGACACCTAGTGGCGCATGTAAACTAACAGTACTCAACAAGAAGGACAAGCGTCGGATACAAGACTTCGAGAAGGTGCTGAAAGAAGAAAGCATAATCAAAGAAGAAGAATTTGTGTCTCATATTCTAGAAGAAGCCTCATTTAACGACACCATCAGCGAAATCGAGGAAGACGTGGACTTGAGCAATCCTCACGATAAACATGTGATTTCGGTTAACTCTATTGACATGTACACTATCATCGATGAATATCATCGAGGCATCTTGATGGATGAAGCTGAAGTCAACACAAAATATAAAATGGTGGATAAGAAGATCAAGCTAGTTGCGGTTCCGCTACCGGAAGATAGCTGGCAGAAGATGAAAGAAGTTGCTAATGATCCGAGCTTAAGGGATCCAAAAGCAATAGGTCATGTCTTCACAAAAGAGACAAAAGGAAAGCTACAAGTTGGAAGGGAAGATTTCCTTCTCCCTGAAGAGGAGAGAATGTTCCGCGGAATCCTTGAGACACATGGGAAAGCCTTTGCCTTCTCTCCACAAGAGATCGGATGTGCCGACCCGGAGATAATAGAGCCGATGGTGATTTTTACGGTGCCGCATGTACCTTGGAACCTCAAGCCGATACCGGTTCCAAGAGCTCACATTCCGAAGTTGATTGAGCTTCTAAAGGAAAAGGTTAGGATGGGAATACTTCAGTTGTCCAATGCTCCCTACTCCAATAGATGGTTTACGGTGCTGAAGAAGAACGGGTCCTTGCGCTTTATTCAAGATCTCCAACCCGTCAACAAGGTGATGATCCGAAATGCCGGAATTGGTCCAAGTGTAGATGAATTTGCCGAAGCCTTCGCGGGAAGATCGATCTATTCCATTGGTGATCTCTACTCGGGCTATGATCAATTTCAATTGGCCGTCGATAGTAGAGACATAACGACAATGAGGACGCCGATCGGGTTGGTAAGGATGTGCACCTTACCCCAAGGTGCAACAAATTCCGTAGCCCACATGGTGAATGCCATGAATAAAGTCTTGAGGGATTGCATCCCCGAGATCACAATGCCCTTCTTAGATGATATTCCAATCAAAGGATGCTTGGTGGAAGAAAAACATGAATCGAAAGATGAAGATGGTTGCCGAAGATTCGTCATCGATCATATAAAGTATAGCGAGAAGGTGTTCCAAAAGCTTGAGGATGCGAATCTCACGTTTTTGGGAGAGAAGTCTGCATTCGGTCAACCAAAAATATTGGTAGTAGGACACTTATGTGGGTCTTATGGCCGGAAGCCATCTCCATCCAAGGTGAACTGTATTCAAGAGATGAAAGAAGAATGTGTGTCTCAAATGGAGGTGCGTAGATTCTTGGGAGCATGTGCATTCTATCACATATGGATTCCACATTATGCCCATGTCGCTGAACCATTGTATGGACTATTAAAGAAAAGGAGGAAGTTTGAATGGGAAGATGAGCATACCTACGCGATTCGAAAGCTAAAGAAACTATTATTGGAAGCTCCATCACTGCGCAAAGCCGACTACACCGATGGTACCCCGATATATGTGACGGTGGATACGAGCCCAACCGGAATTGGATGGGTGATAAACCAAGAAGGCAAAGAAAAGAATCGGTATGCAATCCGATTCGGTGCGAAGGTGTTAACCGAAAGACAAAGGAAGTATGCCCAAGTAAAGAGAGAGCTATGGGGAATCGTATCCACGGTTAAAACTGACCATGACTACCTTATAGGAACAGAAGTCATAATCGAAACCGACTGTCTACCTATTCTCGGAATGATATCCAGTTGTGCTACACTGGATATTGCTATGCTGCAATGGATTGCCTATATGAAGTCCCTCAACCCTGAGATTCGGCATATAAATGGGCAGCATAATGTGGTGGCCGATATGTTGTCAAGAGTGAGGTATGAGGGTGAAGAAGATTTGCACTCCAACGAAGAAGATGTTGGCCTAAACTTCTTTACGATTTCTTGTGCTCGGGTGCTTGCTGTGTTTAAAGTAGAAGATTATGAGGGTGAATTCGTTGAAATTGGCAAGTACTTAAGCTCTCTTACAAAGGATGAATCATGGTCAAAGGAAGACTTCTACCGAATTAGGAAGAAGGCCTACAAGTTCTTCCTCAAAGAAGGACATCTATGGAAGTTTCCAAAGAAGAAGAATGGAACTCCACTTCGAGTGGTGTGCAAGAAACAAGATCAACAAACACTAATTGTTGAATCTCATGATAGTGTGTGGGCAGGTCATCGTGGTATATGGGCAACATTTGCAAAGCTCAAGGAGAAGTATTGGTGGCCGGGTGTTTACAAAGATGTAGCAAGCTATGTTGAAACATGTGAGCAATGCCAATTATACTCGAATATTCAACATAGGGATGAACTTCATCCGACATATCCATTATCAATGCACTATAAGTGGTTGGTAGATAGGTTATGCCAATGGGATTGGGGCAAATGAAATATCTCATGCTAGCAAGAGAGGATCTCACCAACCAAGTAAATCAACTTCGGCGGTTTGTAAGTTTCTCCTTGAAGCTGTTATTTGTCGATACGGATGTGTCGGCAAAATAGTAGCCCATAGGGGAGAATTAGATGCGAATGAAGCTAAAGAGTTCTTTTCAAGAATAGGCGTCAAATTATCGCTCACCATGGCATACAACCCGGACGCAAATGGGAAGGTGGAACGAGGACATAATCCAATTGTAAAAGCTCTAGCAAAGACTTGTGACGGCAAGATGGGAAATTGGCCACGATTACTACCTTATGCAATGTGGGTAGATAGAACTACACATAGCACGACTACGGGATATATGCCCGCCGAACTCATATTAGGACAAAAACCAATAATGCCTATTGAGCAAAGTGTTGCTTCGTGGACATCTTTGCCATGGCAAGACGAAATGAGTCGGGAACACTTGCTAGCCATGAGGATTCAACAATTAGAACGAAGGCCCGAAGATGTCGAGTTGGCAATAGAGCGGTTGCGCCAAGCTCGGTTGAAGAATAAGGAGAATTTTGATAGAAAGCATCGTCTTCGACAAAGAAAAATTGAAGAAGGAGATTGGGTTCTTGTCTATGATAGTAGTCTCGATAATCAATATAGTACTACTCGAAAGTTCACAAAACAATGGTTTGGCCCGTATATGGTCAAGAAAATAGAAAGCAATGCAACATATTTTTTAGCGGAGTTAGATGGAACTCGACTTGCTTTGCCAATAGCAGGGAAGAGGATCAAGATCTTTAAGAGAAGAGATGCCCCAAATATTGAGATCGAAGCTCTAGATGATGTATCCTCGAACATCGAGGTTGAAGAAGAGTAATTAAAAAAAGAGGAACCTCACCACAATTGGCACATACTGGTGGATGTGCAGGTTTGGTGGGGGTGAATGTCATGTGGTTTTTCACACACGATATGAAAACTAGTAAAATAATTATTTACGATTAGCTTAATATATTGATATGGAAAGATAGATGTGTTCAAGATCATCATAATGTATTTTACTATGCATGAATTGGATAAATAAGTATCAAGTTATGTGAGTGTGAAGTTTCAAGAGAAAAAGGAAAAAAAATACAAACTGTGAGATATCCCACATAGAAGGTCAACATTGGAACATAGGATATATAAGGGAAACCAAAACATATTCATTCTATCAATGTGTGGAGCATAGAATGTTCAAGGTGACTTGGGCTACACTGTGTGGTGTTGACACTTCGGGCGTACGCACGTATGCATGGCCGTGTTGACGCTTCGGGTGTACGCGTGTATGCACGGCCGCATGGACGTTTTCGGGCATACGCGCGTATGCATGGCCGTCTCCGAGTTTCAGGCATACGCGTGCACGGCCGCGTGGACGTTTTAGACGAGCACGCGGATGTGTACTCGGCGCGGTCGGGACGCGCGTTTGTGCGGGGATGCGTACACGGTGCGGGTTGGACGCGCGCACGCGTGGATGCGTACATTGTGCAGTTGGGACTTTTGTGCGCGGACACGTCTACGGTTTGGTTGCGGCGCACGTACGCATTGCGCACGGGCTAAACTTTATGGATCATTGTGTGATTTGGCCGAATTATACGGATAGTCGCATGCAACCTAAAGCCAAGGCCATGCAACTAAAAGAGAGGCCATGCAACTACAAGTGGGCATGCAAAGTAACATTGGGGAGGGGGATCAACAAAGAGCTCGATATATATGTCCCATTTTTTTGCCTCTAGTATTTATTTTTTCTTCCTTTGTTCCTTTTTCTTCCCTCTGGGATTCGAGAAACAAATTATCTCACATATTGATATCAAACTCCTAGCTTCATTTACTGGAGATTTCTTGTCAAAAATTATCTCTCGTATTCATATCGGACCACTCCTTGCATGGTTGTTGGCTCCTTTCTTTGAAAAATTAATCTCTCATTTCCATACCCAACCCATTGTAACACGATTCTGAAATTATAAAGAATCGATTTTCTTTTGCAATAAACTAATGATTTGTCTCTTCCACTTGTCTTATGCTTAAAACTTGCGTGTGTTGTACGTGTTGCACTAAAAACACCGGGACATTTGAAATAGGTAATATGTCGCATTTTGAGAACTGTCCATCAAAAAATGACACAAATTAGGGTGATTCACAAAAAGGGGTGCCGCATGTGTAAAGGAATTTTAAAAATGACCCAAAAATATATTGATTTTTAACATGTACGGAAATTTAGGTATTCAAATAAATGCCTAAATAATGGACATGCCAAACTTACAAATGAATGTCCAAAATGACTAACCCCAATATTTATAGAAATTTTGAATCCAAATCTTGATGTGCAATACAATATTTATAGTGAACGTATCAGGACAATCATTTTTCAAGTTTATGTCATCATCTTCATACCCATTAGATGAACTAGTACGAGTTTATGAGGTCTCATCCTCATCATCAATGGCAACTAATGCATTGTGTTGATCCAATTGCAATCCAACCTCATCGAGTTTATGAGTCATGCTTATTGTTTGTCTTTGTGTTGTGTCTGAAGCCACATTCCAGATCCTCTTTTAGTATCTTCATTGTGGTCTGTCACAGATAACTTGTTTTGGTCAAAGATAAGTCATACACTAATATATAAACATTATCCAATGTAAGAGTAGATGTGCTTGATGCATCTTTCCTCCTCACTTTTTGGTTATGATATTTCATTATGTACTTTCCATTTACAAGATTAGATTATGTGAGAGAAGCTTTTTACCAAAATCATTAGAATCTAAAAAATGTCTTAAAGATGTTTTCCATTTTTCTTAGATTCTCATAGTAAGCCTTTGATGTCGTACAGAAATCCGATTCATTCCATCTAGATTTGACACAACATGTCGAATTTTACTCTATACATCTAGAATTGGATATAATGCATCAGATTCCTATAAGTCTTGGAATTTTTTTAAAAATTTCCATTAAAAAAATACTCTTGCATTTTAATGCATTGCATTGAATTCTAGCTACATAGACTAAAATATGACACATTGCATGGATTTCCCGAAAATACATAAATAAATACAAATTGAAAAAATAAAACATTTTCCCATAAATAAATAAATAAATTTTTTTTATTTTACTCGTAAATAAATAAATAAATAATGACAAATTAGATTTCGATGGAAATCCAATTCCGTGCATTGGATTCAATTGAAAATCCAATTTCTCTTATGTTTTTGAATTGTTTTTGAATTTGTTTTTATTTTTCCCATAAAAAAATAAATAAAAATTGAAAACATGGATTTTCAACGGAAATCCGATGCACTGAATCGGATTTTGGTTGAAAGTCCACTTTTACGTATTTTTTCCCAAATTTGCTTTTTTATTTTTATTTTTTTGAATTTTTTTGAATTTTTTTGAATTATTTCTATAAAAAATAAATAAATATTGAAAAAATAGATTTTCAATGGAAATCCGATGCACTACATCGGATTTAAGTAGAAAATCCACTTTTTCTTATTTTTTTCCAAATTTTCATAGTTTTTAGAATTTTTTTGGTATTTTGTTTGTTTATTTTATCATAAATAACTATATAGAAATTGAAAAAATGAAATTTCAAAGGAAATCCGATGCATTGCATCGGATTTCTATTGAAGGTCCACTTTTTTCTATTTGTTACCAAATTTTCATATTTTAAAATATTTGTTTGTATTTTTTTTAAAAATTTCCATTTTTTCCCATAAATAAATAAATAAAAATTGCAAAAAATGGGTTTTCAACAGAAATCCGATGCACTACATCGGATTTCTATTGAAAATCCATTTTGTCTTATTTGTTTCTAATTTTTCAGATATTTTGAATTTGTTTTTGTATTTGTTTTGAATTGTTTTTGTTTTTATCATAAATAAATATATAGGAATTGAAAAAAATGGATTTTCAACGGAAATCCGATGCACTGCATCAGATTTCCATTGAAAGTCCACTTTTTCTTGTTTGTTTACAAATTTTCTTATTTGTTTATATTTTTCTCTAAAAAAGTGTTAAAAATAAACAAATTGTGATTTTCTCCATTTAAAATGATGTGCTTTCAACGGGAATCCGATGTAGTGCATCGTATTCCCGTTGAAAATAGATCATTTTCAACAGGATTTTCAATGGAAATCCGATGCACTGCATCGGATTTCCGTTCAAAATCACTGAGTTTCAACAGAAATCCGATGCAGTGAATCGGATTTCCGTTGAAAGTCCAATATTTTTCTTATGTTTTTTCATAAAACATTAATTTGCAATTGAAATCCGACTCAATGGTTCAGATTTTGTTGAAAATGTAATATTTTTTTATTATCTCATTGTTTTATGAAAAACCTAAAAGAAGTTTGGATTTTTAATTGAAATTCGATGTAGTGCATTAGATTTCAGTTGGAAATCCACTTTTTTAATATATTTTTATTTATTTTTTGAGAAAATGAAAAACAATTGAAAAGAAAGAGGATTGCCAGCTAAAATCTGATGCAATGCATCAATGTCTAGCTGTATAGACTACGATCTGATGTAGTGTATCGGATTTCAGTTGAAAAGCCGTTTATTATTATTTTATATGGAAAATAAATAAATAAATAACATTGGAAAAAGAAAAAAGAAAAAAGGATTTTCGACTCTAATCCAACGCATTGCATTAGATTCTAGCTATATATACTAAAATATAATGTAGTGCATAGTATTTTAGCTGAAAATCCATTTTTTATTTTTTAATGGAAATTTTTTTTTAAATTACAAAAAAAAAAAAAACTTGGATTTTCAACTGAAATCTAGTGCATCGCATTGGATTCCAATTAAAAATCCAAGATTTTTTATTTTTTCAATTTTTATTGTTTCAAATTTTCAATGGGTTTTAGATTAGTTTTCTGACACACGTATATAATATAAAACTTACATCAATTTAGATTAACGTTATATTATATTCTTCAGTTTGATGTTACCTGTGCAATTTCATTCTACTGTCATATACTACTAAAACATACGCCTTAAAGATTATCAGGAACTCTGTTGCATTAGAGAAGGACCTTGAGCAAGTTAATGTCATCAAAATGAGGATCTAAGGTATCTGGGGTTGTCCTGATCAAGACCAAGAAGTTGGGGCAAAGCATATCAATAAAACTTAGATGTTCCAGATGACTTTTAGAAAACTTGTGGAACTATAGATGAAGACGCAGGGCAACTTGTTGAATTAGAAGACGTTTCAGAGTCTGAACATACTAACAATTCAACTTAGCGTACTAACGAAGCCAATGAGGACAATCCTGATGAAAGAGCTAATCCTGAGTAGACAACTTTACCAGACTTATTATTCGATTGAATGGTTATGGCTTATTGTAAATTTTGAACAATATGAATTGTTAAATTTTGACGTAATATATAAGTTGAGCTTACTTATAATTTTCGTGTAACAATCATTGAACTTAGAAATTAAGTATACTTGTATGTGTACATGTTATCTAAACTCTCCTTTATCATTTGGGGTATATCGGAGATAAGTTTATACTCTATCATTTACTCGTATGATTGGAATGTTATTGTAGACTAGTTTATTTATACATTGACAGTGTCATGTATCACGTGTCAATGGAAATTTTCTCTTGACATAGTAGTATCTCTTAATTGCAAGGTTCACAATTTGCTTTAAGATGTATTATATTTAAATATACACACATAATTAGAAGAAGTCACTAATTCAATGGGGCATGCTTTTTAGAATATGCACAAGGACCCGTGTTACTATTATACTTGTGTTGACAAATACACCCTTGTCTAAGATTTGGACAAAAACATGGTAGATAGAATATACGTCGGATGATTTTGTTGACGTGATATTAGTTAGTTCTTTTTTTCGCTATGTTTTCATAAACCACATACACATGCGTCGTGCCTTATTGAAATTCTGCTTAAATAAGGCATTTTTAACATCTCACTAAGATATGAAAAAGAGAATGCGACATATTACCTGTTTCAAATGACCCGGGGTTCAAATCCTTCTAGTCTAGAACCTCGGCGGTTCCGTCTCACGATCTGCACATAGTGACGGATTTTCACGACAACGGCCTGATATTTCTCACGCCGTAGGAGTCGTCAGCAGATTCATGCACAACCCCGGCCGATCGCAGTGGAACGCAGTCAAGCATGTGTTCAGATATCTAGCTGGCACAAAAGATCATGACATTCTTTTCGGCCCGAACTCAACCTCAGGAGTAGTCGGTTACACCGACTCGGACTTAGCTGGCTATGTGGACAGTCGGAAATCAACAACCGGATACTGTTTCAAATTTGGCAATGGAGCAATCTCGTGGAAGTCAAAACTTCAGGAGTGCACAACCACCTCAACGACCGAAGTGGAATATGTAGCTGCGTCCAACGCGGCAAAAGAAGCTTTATGGCTCGGTCGGCTGGCGCACACGTTTTGACAGGTCGACTCAGACTCGGCTAAGCATATCGATGATCGATATCACTTCGTTCAGGACTGCGTCATTTCAGGGAAAATTAGTCTCGAGAAGATATCCACAACCGATAATGTCGCAGATGGAATGACCAAGTGTCTTTTGGCGGATCGTTTCCAGTCCCTTCGGCACCAGATGGGCGTAACAAAAAATCGGTCCGATTAAAGTCGGACACACAACACAGGATGGTTTCGGACCACCGACATCGGTTCTTTGTGTTGACCGGTCAGAAGAGCAAGGACAAGTGGGAAGGCAGAGTCGGATCGGATAATAGGAAGTAAATAATAGTATAATTATTATTCGGAGGGACGGATCCGGTACAGTTGTACCGATCCGGATCCGGACCGATTCGGATGCCGGTTGCCTAAGCGCACCGATTGTAACCTTGCCGGATGCCTATAAAAGGATCCGATGATTTGTAAAGGTTTGGACGGAAGTAATACAAAAGTAATTATTGCGTGTTTATCTGTATCTTTGTATTGTTTTACCGTCTGTGCTTAATTGTAATCATCTTACGCGTGTAACCTAGCATCCAATCCTTACCACCCCTTTGGAGAAGTGTCGGATAGACACCTGTGTTGAGGCTAGTCCGTCCAGGCAGACAACACTATTTTGGCGACCACGATTCCTACAGAGGACAACCGGGGGATGGATGTCTAGACCAAACGACGACCACGTCACCGAACGAGGGAGACGATACACCGAACGAGAGCAACGACGGGAAGCCCTGCAGCAAGCCGTCGACAAGATCCGGCGAGATCGGTCATTCTCCAGAACTCTTCGGAGAGTCGCAGAAGAAGCACTGCAGTTCCGGATTCTGCAAGTCCCCGACGAAGGCAGTAGCATAACAAGCCTTCAAGAGGCGGAAACGATACTACAGACGCTCGCCGGGGGCGACGGGGACTCGGAAGCATTCGCAACACTTGAGGCGGAGTCGGAAAGCGACGGAAGCGTTGCGTCCCGGTATAAAAGCAGCCACGACACACCAAACGACCCGGGGGAAGAAGGGTCGGAAGACTCAGTAACACCGGACCCAGAGGAAGAAATAACCTTGCAGTTCGGTGACCGGCAATCGCCGAGGGAGGCTGACCGGATACCGACAACACCCGCGAAGGAACCGAAGGAGCGGATACCGACAACACCCGCGGAGGAACCAAAGGACCGGACACCGACAACACCCGCGGAGGAACCAAAGGACCGGACACCGGCAACACCCGCGGAGGAACCAAAGGACCGGACACCGGCAACACCCGCGGAGGAACTGAAGGAGCGGATACCGGCACCAAACGCAGAGATAGCTACCCCTGGGACCAGTACGACCGAGACGAATCCCCGGAATACGAACGACGCAGAGAAGAGAGGCGACAAGGGAACCGAAATTTCCGACGGAATCAGAAGCGTGGATTTTTCCAAAGAGAGGAACGTCGGGAGGCAGCAAGGAATGACAACCCGGTATTGGTACCGGATAACCGAAAAACCGAAGACGACCGCCGAAGCATACCCACCCTCCAAACCGGGGACAAAGGAGAAACGAGCAACAATCACAAGGTGTACTGTTATTACTGCCGTAAGGAAGGCCATTATAGTAACCAATGCCCAAGCAAAACCAATGACAAGCAGCCGGCAGTCAACATGGTTACAGCCGAAATAACAGAAGTACAGCAGGTCACAACCCGGTCAAAGGGAAAGACCGCCGAGTGGGAAGCCCAGGAGGCAATCAGAAAACAAGCGGCGCAATGGATCAAGGAGGCCAATGAACAGAATGCGGCAGAAGTAAGAGACCAAAATATGCCAAAAGACGAAGAAATCATACAGCTAGGAGAAAACCCGACGTGGCAAGCGCTACAGGACTGTCAAATCGTGTTGCCGTTAGCACGGCTACTACAGTTGGTGCCATGGTTTACGGCAGACTTACAGGCATCCGTGAGCAAACCAAAGCCGACGCCAGCACCGGCATTCTTCTCCAACCCGGAGGAAGGACCAACGGTGGTCGATACAAGTAGCCCGGCGATCACGGCAATCGTGAAAGGAAAGGAAATTGCTGGAACGATTATTGACGGAGGATCCAGGGTAAATGTCATCAGCCGACAGACATGCGATAACCTGGGCATCCGGGAATGGGAACCATGCCCCTTCTGGTTACGCATGGCGGATACCAGCTCAGTCTGACCGACCGGGCTTATCCGGGATTTGGAAGTAACGATCGGAGGCCACGTATTCCGGATATCAGCCGTGGTGCTGCAGCTGAATGTACAAGGCGCGTACCCCCTACTGCTAGGACGACCATGGCTACGAACGGCGCATATCAAGTAGAACTGGCAAAAGAACATGATCACATTCCGGCGAGGGAAAACAAAGGTACGAGTAACGACACAACCACGGGTGATCGCCAGTAAGGAAGCAACTCCATTGTATGCGGAAAGCATCAACATGTTGGAGGGATTACCGGACGAGGAAGTCGAGCGGTACCTCGAGGAACACCCACGAATCGTCCCACTATTTGAGGTGGATATCACGACGGCAGTAGAACCGTACATTACGACGCCGGACGAACCGGACCAAGCGGCGATCCGGGAACTGCGACTAGCGTAGGAATCCCTAGAGAGGGAAATGACGATATCCCAGAGGGTAAAAGCATCTCGATCACCTCCGGCTGTGCTTGGAGAAGTGCCGCGAGTACTGGTTGAGTCTGAACCCAGCCAAGTGCGTCTTTGGAGTGGCAAGCGGCAACTTACTAGGGCACGTGGGGAGTAAGGAAGGAATCGCGGTAGATCCAGATAAAGTCAAGGCGATTCTTGAGGCACCAGCACCAAATAACGCAAAGGCTTTAAGCCGGTTCCTGGGCCAAATAAGGTGGCATAGCCGGATGATACGACACCTCGCAGACTTCGCTACACCATTACATACCGCCGTACACAGGGTACCCTTCCTATGGGCGGAGACGGAGGAGGAAGCCTACCAAGCGTTGAAGGTTATGTTGTCGCAAGCTCCAGTGGTGCAACCGCTGGATTGGAGTAAAAGCTTTCACGTCTTCGTCGACACGTCAGATGTAGCAATCGGCAGCGTTCTGATGCAACTCACGGAGCCAAAATGGTACCGATCGGTGTACTACGCAAGCCGGAAACTCTCAAAAGCCGAACGGAACTACTCTATGACGGAACGTGAGGCATTGGGAATGGTGTATAGTGTCACAAAGTACAGGCACTATCTGCTCGGATGGAAGTTTTCCTTCCATGTCGACCATTCGGCACTACTCTACCTAGTCTCGAAGGCATCCCTGACGGGAAAAAATGCACGATGGACACTGCTGTTACAGGAATTTGAATTCGACATTTTCCACCGACCCGGGGCGCAGCATGCGGTAGCGGACTACCTAAGTAGACTCGAATCCGGAGAAGCAGGGGACGGCGTCCAGGATGAGTTCCCCGACGCCGAGTTGTTCCGGATCACGACGGAACCGACAACGGATGCAACGGTAGCCGATGAAGACACGTGGCTAACTGAGATGCATCAGTTCCTGAGCACCGGAGTACCCCCAGAGAACATGGACCGCGATGAAAGGAAAAGGCTAGCAATAAGAAGCAGACATTTCTGCTTGCTTGGAGACACCCTCTATCACAAGGGGGCAGATGGCATCTGGAGACGAGCAGTGCGGAGCGATGAGAAGGATTTAATCCTCAGGGAACCCCACTGTGGAATTGCCGGCGGGCATTATGCCGGCGACGCAACCGCTCGGAAAATATGGCAGAGCGGACTGTGGTGGCCCACCACCCTAAAAGATGCCATGAAGTATAGCAGAGAATGCGATTTGTGTCAACGACTGGGCCAACCCACGGAGCAGGCCCGGATGCCACACCAGCCGGTCTTGCCATTGGAACCGTTTCAAAAGTGGGGTTTGGACTTTGTCGGTCCCTTCAAGCCACCGGCAATGCGAACCAGAAATCGGTATGTCATAGTGGCGACCGACTATTGCACCAAATGGGTAGAAGCAAAGGCCTTACGGGACAACACGGCCGCATCCACGGCAAAGTTCCTGTAGAGTGCATATGGTGCTGGTATGGATGCCCGATCAAGCTTATAAGTGACCAAGGAGGACATTTTCTCGGGCAGGTAGTAGAAAGCCTGACGTCATTTTACGCGGTGGTACATAAACGGAGTACTCCCTACTACCCTCAAGCCAATGGACTAGCGGAATCAACGAACAAAACTCTACAGAACATCCTACGAAAAATCGTCAACGAGAACCGGACCGACTGGGATACGAAATTGCAAAGCGCGCTATGGGCGTACCGAACAACGTACAAAACCAGCATTCGGACAACCCCGTTCCGACTAGCATTCGGTTTAGAAGCAGTCATGCTGGTAGAGTTCCATATCCCCAGCTTACGGATCCAGGTAAAGGAGCGCTTAAGTGAGAAGGAGTCCGAACGAATCCGGCTGGCGACGTTGTTGGAATTAGAAGAAAACCGAATAGCCAGCTTACTACAACTCGAACTGGAGCAAAGGAGGAGAAAAGCTTTTGTGGACCGACACTAGCGTGGCAACGAAAAGGAGTTCGAAGTCGGGAAACCAGTGCTACTATTCCAGACACGGATGGGGAACATGCCGGGAAAGTTGCGGTTTCGGTGGACCGGACCGTTCTGGATCACCAAGGAGTACAATGGGTCGTATCAGCTCGGCACGTTGTCTGGAGAAGTCATCGGTAAGTGGGCAAATGGGTTTCGGCTAAAGCCGTATAAGGGAAATATGCCAGCCAACCCGTTCAAGCAAAACCCGGAAATCTGGCAAGATGAGGAACCGACACCGACAGACGCTGCTGAAGATATCCGGACCGAGGAAGAACCGACACCGATACTGACAAAGACTATCCCGGAAAACCGACAGAAGGATCCGGTATTAGCGCGAACCGACCCGAACAAATCGGGGGGGACTAGAAAATGACGTGGTCCAAACAAACAGAAAAAAAAATTTTAAAAATAAATAAATAAATAAATAAATCATAGTAGTGATGGGGAGATCACAAGAGGTGGGAGCGCCACCATGCAACGAAGAGGCGCCATGCAGTAAAGAAGGACGTGCGCGTACTTGCTATTTAAAGCATGGAACGTGCGCACTCACACGCGGCAAGCAAGAAAGGACATACTAATTATTGCGGGAGATGGACATGCGCGGGAAACGAAAAAGGGCGGCTTGAGGCAAAAGCCACTATATAAGACACAGGCCTGCGAAGGCCTTACTTTTTACGAATTTTCCTACACATAGGCGCAGTAGCACAGAAGAGCGATCCGACGCACAGCGCACACACATCCCGATCCCGAACAACAGACAACAGAAGAAGAATTCGAACCAATGGCACTGTCGGAGGAGGTACGCCAATGGATGAGGGAGAACGGGTTAGAAGGATTGCTCCGGATCGCCGACACTCCACCACACGCAGAACCAGAGCAGGCGGAAGCATTGATTGATTTATCAGAAATCACGGAAGGAGCGGTGCAGGCGCTCACGGGGATAAAAGCAGGAGGACTTCAAACGATCGAAAACCCTTCAAGTGAAATCTTGTTCGAATATTTCGGTGAGTATTCCATCAGCAGCAAGGCGTACCGTACACAGGGCGGAGAGAACCTGCTGTTCGGAGAAGTGGCCCGCGCCATGATGGAATACGGATTCGTGAATTCTCGTTACCCGGCCATACCCAGGTACCGGGCAACGTTCTTAATTGCAACGTACGAAGGATTACAAGTGGACTGGCTCCATTTCATAACCGAAGGATTGAAGGAAAAACAGCCGGAGTAGAAGTGAGCAAGGCTACCTCGACACAGGAAGCCCAAAGCCACAATGGCTGAGATGGCTTTTGGAGCAATTATCGGGAGTAGCGGACCAGTTAGAGGAAGAAGAAACGTGTAGGCAACATCTGACGCATACAACAACCCAGGAGTTGGTCGCGCTCCGAACACAAATCGAGGAATTGCAAGGGGAGTTGTTGCAGGCAAGGGAAGGAATTCAACAAGCACAAGTTGTCACCGAGCCGGTCGGGACAACAAGTAAGCAACCAGAACCGGAACCGGAACCGGTAGCCTTGCAAACCGGCCCTGAGACCGAAAAAATAATAGAAACCCTACGAGAGGAGTTAAAAGCTCAGGAGGCATTAAGGGAAAAAGAAAGGAAGCAGCGGAAAGCGGTGGAGGACGACAGACGGAAAATGGAAGAAGGCCTCCGGAAAGGCCGAGCCACTAATGACCGACTGCAAGAAGAAAAAGAGAAGCTGCAAAAAGAGAAGGACCGACTGTGTCGACATGCCGAGCAGGAGATAGAACGACTGCAGGAAGAACTCCGACAATAGAAGTACCGGGACGACCGGTTAAGAGCTCAAGTAAGCCGACGCCTAAAGCAGAAGACGGAGGACTTCGACCGTCTCTACCGAGATCACAAGCAGGCCGAGTCAGACAACAAGAAACGGGCAACAGACTACGACCGGCAAATAGAGAAGCTGAAAGAACAGCTCAAAGAGACCCGATTAGACCTGCCTAAGACAATGGATGAGGTCAGTGCCAAAAAGGAAGCATTTTTGGCGGAAATAACCCAAGCGATGGAGAGAAGGAAGGAATTAGAGGCGCTAAGGCGGGAAAAGCTGGATCTGACCAAGATCAGGAATGAAGAAAAGGAAAGATCGACCTTCACGATCAACAAACTGCAAAGTACCTATGAAAAGCAGAAAGCGGATTACGAGGCCCAGGCCCAGATAATGGCCGACATTATAAAATGGGCAAGGAAGGAAAAGCAAGAAGCTTATGCGCATGCTAAGGCGGGGGTTGACCGGATCAAGCTCATCATGTCAGGTTGGAGTACCCGAGCTCAGGCAAGCATCAACGAAAGTACGGAAAAGCTATGGAAGGAGTGGTCACAACAGGCAGCCGAGTTGTAGACACTCCGAGGTGATGCCGAGAATCGGAGGAAGACCGGTGACAAGTTCTACAAGATGGATGAAGAAAGTATCGTCGCCATTCGGGAAGAATTGTCGGAGGATTTCTACGCTTTAGCGGAAGAACATCTCAAAGAAATCCGAGGGTTGGTAGAGAGGTTGGATGACGGGCAGCTCGCAACTCAGTTGGAGTTGGAGAAATACGAGCAGGACCAGTTACGATAGGAAGCCAAGGGAAGAACGACGCCAATCACTATAAGTGAGGGAGAGCGACCAGCTGAAGTTGAACCAACCGACACCAAACAACCCCGACAAGGAATACCCGAAGAAGAACTTCCGTTTGAAGGAAATCAAGAAGAGCAGGAGCAGACCGATGCCGGAGAAGAAGAAGAGCTGAGACCGGAAGACACCAGAGCAGAGGAAGAAGGCGCACCGAGCCGACCAGTCGAGACCGGAGAAAGCGACACTGGTAACAGAACAGAGACTGGAACGGAGGGAGAACAGGAAGAACCCGGACGGAGCGGTGAGGAAGCACCGCCACCACAGAATCAAGCAGAGCCGAAGCAACAAATTTTTACGGAACAGCCAACCCAACCAGAGGAAGAAGCACCACTTGACACCATCAAGCAGAGTGTGCTCGATATTTTGGAGGAAGAATGAGGCCGGGAGTGGATTCGAAGTGCAAGGCACTTTCCCACGGGCGTGCCATGTGTTGACCGGTCAGAAGAGCAAGGACAAGTGGGAAGGCAGAGTCGGATCGGATAATAGGAAGTAAATAATAGTATAATTATTATTCGGAGGGACGGATCCGGTACAGTTGTACCGATCCGGATCCGAACCGATTCGGATGCCGATTGCCTAAGCGCACCGATTGTAACCTTGCCGGATGCCTATAAAAGGATCCAATGATTTGTAAAGGTTTGGACGGAAGTAATACAAAAGTAATTATTGCGTGTTTATATGTATCTTCGTATTGTTTTACCGTCTGTGCTTAATTGTAATCATCTTACGCGTGTAACCTAGCATCCAATCCTTACCACCCCTTTGGAGAAGTGTCGGATAGACACCTGTGTTGAGGCTAGTCCGGCCAGGCAGACAACACTTTGAGGATCGGCTTCAGCTCTTCCGACCCGACCAGTTCGGTCCTCTGTCTTCGGATCTTGCCGACTCTAACAAAACGGATCTGTCTAATAGACCTTGTATATATACTTGTAATTCTTTAGATAACCCATGTATATGCCCATTACGGGGGAGTGTCGAATAGGAGTGTATAATGGCCGTATTCACATTGTCCCTTTGGACAGCCCAAGTTTGGGCCATTTTTGTAAATAGCATAAAGGGTAGTTGCCCTAGGATAGTCACTATATAAAGTGACTATGTAACCTTTAGTAAAGGTTGGTTGTCATTTGTAACTGTTGCTATTAGAATATAAAGTTTCCTTTGTGCCTCTCTCTCTCTCTCTCTCTCTCTCTCTCTCTCTCTCTCTCTCTCTCCCTCTCTGTGTCTATCTTGCTCATGCATACACAGGTTCTTCTTCATCACGAATGTTGCTTGCACTTCCGCATTGACGGCCTTGTCCCCAACACACACCCTACCACATCAATCCCTCCAAATGTTGATCTACTTCGAGACTAGAAGAGAAGGAATGCTCATGCGTTGTGTACCATAGTCACTGGTGTATGTGACTCTGTACTAACATTAGTGCAACATACAACCAAGGCACATGAAGCTTGGAGAATATTGGCCATCAAGTATGAGACCAGAAACTATACAAGGATACAAAACCTTGAAAATCAGCTTGCTGTAGAGAAGTTTGCCGATGGAGAGAAAGTAGAATCCTTTGTAAAACAGATTAAGGATCTTCAAGATCAGCTGGTGGCTGTTGGAGTAGTGGTCTCTCAAGAGGATATGGATCGTCAGTGCATTCGAGTACTTCCTTTCAAGAATAATGGCATTGTGACATCATTGAACACTAAGATTCGACCCACTCCTTTAAATTTTGATGAACTAAGTGCGATGCTGCTTGAAAAGGAGCTTCGGCTAAAGACAAGTGAAGGAAGGGAAAATTTGGCATTTGTCTCTAGGACTAGGGGTAAAGGGGCATCCAATTCAAACAATGCGAATAGGATACCAAAGAAGAAGTTCAATGGATCGTGTTTCTATTGTGACAAGAAGGGTCACACAATCAAGGATTGTTAGAAGAAGATGGCGGACGAGAAGAATGGTTCAAGTAAGACCTCTTGGAGAGAGCCCGAGTCCGCCAACAACGTCATAGATGAGCTTGAGTTATGGGTCGCAACTGAAGAAGTGTGTTCTTCAGTTGATACCCAAGTTGTCGACAACTCTTGGATTCTCGATAGTGGAGCATGCCGAGATGTGACCAGTAATCGTGACTGGTATAGCTCTTAGACACCTCTACAAGAGCCCATCAATGTTGTGGTCGGGAACAATGCTCGATGTCTAGCCAAAGGAACCGGAACCGTCTTCCTTACATTTATTAAATTGTAAATTCTTATATTAGATCATGAAGAAATATATCTAATAGTGTGAAACGTTGCCACCGCATAGGCTAACGCATGATTACCAAGTGTCATGCTTGCATGGATGAAAAATGGCTACCATGCGTGCCTATGAGGTGGCGAGCATGCATGTATCCAAAGCATGCTATATAAACATATAGCGAACTATTGATGAACCATTCCGGTTCAACGCCAGTCTTCGGCGTACTCTTGTAACCGTTGTTCTCATTGCTAATACATTTTCAATATCTTATTTCTCTCTCATTCCTCTCTTATTTTCTATTTCTCATTCTTTTCTTCATGTTAAACTTGTCTTTGGCTATGGCCCTGACATTGGGTCCCGACCATCTGACATCGGCACTCGGTGTGACTAGTCTAGTCATACCTCGCAGATCCAAGAGACTATCCCAACCTCCGGAGAGGTACTCTCCCAGAATATTCTTTACCGACGCCGGAGAACCGATGTCTTATGAAGAAGCATCAGCATCTGTCGATTCAGCCACATGGCATCTGGCGATGGAGTCGGAAATACACTCCATTCGGGCAAACAAGACTTGGAACTTGGTCGAATTACCGAAGAATCGACGTGCTCTTCCATGTAAGTGGGTCTATCGACTAAAAGAGACGTCCGACTCGACCACCCCAAAGTACAAGGCCAGATTAGTTGCGAAGGGATTTCGACAAGAATATGGCGTCAACTTCGACGAAATCTTTCCACCAGTGGTGAAAATGACGACCCTTCGTTTCATGCTCGGCGTCATCGCCGCTGACAACTTGGAGCTAATTCAACTAGATGTAAAAACGACATTCCTCCACGGTGACCTACAGGAGGAAATCTATATGGAGCAGCTGAAAGGCTTTGTGGCATTCTCTACCGATCGCACTAGAACGCAATCAAGCATGTGTTTAGATATCTAGCTGGCACAAAAGATCATGACATTCTTTTCGGCCCGAACTCAACCTTAGGTGTAGTCAGTTACACCGACTCGGACTTAACCGGTTGTGTGGACAATCGGAAATCAACAACCGGATATTGTTTCAAATTCAGCAATGGAGCAATCTCGTGGAAGTCAAAACTTCAGGAGTGCATAGCCACCTCAACGACCGAAGCGGAATATGTAGTTGCGTCCGACGCGACAAAAGAAGCTTTATGGTTCGGTCGGCTGGCGCACAAGTTTCGACAGGTCGACTCCGACTCGTCTCTAGTTGTCTACAGCGACAGTTAGGGTGTTGTTGCTCTGTCAAAAGATCCGGTTCACCACAACGCCTCTAAGCATATCGACGTTCGATATCACTTCGTTTGGGACTATGTCATTTCAGGGAAAATCAGTTTTGAGAAGATATCCAGAACCAATAATGTCGCAGATAGAATGACCAAGTGTCTTTCGGCGGATCGGTTACGGTCCCTTCGGCGCCAGATGGGTGTAATGAAAAATCGGTCTGATTAAAGTCAGACACACAGCACAGGATGGTTTCGGACCACCCACATCGGTTCTCTAAGGATCGGCGTCAGCTCTTCTGACCTGACCAGTTCGGTCCTCTGTCTTTGGATCTTGCCGACTCTGACAAAACCGATCTGTCTGATAAACCTTGTATATATACCTATAATTCTTTGGATAACCCATGTATACACCCATTACGGGGGAGTGTCGAATACAAGTGTATAATGGCCGTATTCACATTGTCTCTTTGGACAGCCCAAGTTTGGGCCATTTTTGTAAATAGCATAAAGGGCAATTGCCCTAGGATAGTCACTATATAAAGTGACTATGTAACCTTTAGTAAAGGTTGGTTATCATTTGTAACTGTTGCTATTGGAATATAACGTTTCCTTTGTGCCTCTCTCTCTCTCTCTCTCTCTCTCTCTCTCTCCCTATGTGTCTATCTTGCTCATGCATACACAGGTTCTTCTTCATCACGAATATTGCTTGCACTTCCACATTGACGGCCTTGTCCCCAACACACACCCTACCACATCAATCCCTCCATATGTTGATCTACTTTGAGCTTGGAAGAGAAGGAATGTTGATGCGCTATGTACCATAGTTACTGGTGTGTGTGACTCTGTACTAACATTAGTGCAACATACAACCAAGGCACATGAAGCTTGGAGCATATTGGCCAGCCAGTATGAGACCAGAAACTATACAAGGATACAAAACCTTGAAAATCAGCTTGCTGCAGAGAAGCTTGCCGATGGAGAGAAAGTAGAATCCTTTGTAAAAAGGATTAAGGATCTTCAAGATCAGCTAGCGGCTGTTGGAGTAGTTGTCTCTCAAGAGGATATGGCTCGTCGGTGCATTCGAGTACTTCCTTTCAAGTATGATGGCATTGTGACATCATTGAACACTCAGGTTCGACCCACTCCTTTAAAATTTGATGAACTAAGTGCGATGCTGCCTGAAGAGGAGCTTGGGCTGAATACAAGAGAAGGAAGGGAAGATTCGGCATTTGTCTCTAGGACTAGGGGTAAAGGGGCATCCAATTCAAACAATGTGTATAGGATACCAAAGAAGAAGTTCAATGGATCGTGTTTCTATTGTGACAAGAAGGGTCACACAATCAAGGATTGTCGGAAGAAGAGGACAGACGAGAAGAATGGTTCTAGTAAGACCTTTTGGAGAGAGCTCGAGTCTGCCAACAACGTCGTAGATGAGCTTGAGTTATGGGTCGCAACTGAAGAAGTGTGTTCTTCAGTTGACACCCAAGTTGTCGACGACTCTTTGAATCTCGATAGTGGAGCGTCCCGACATATGACCAGTAATCGTGACTGGTATAGTTCCTGGATACCTCTACAAGAGCCCATCAATGTTGTGGTTGGGAACAACGCTCGATGTCCAGCCAAAGGAACTGGAACCATCTTCCTCAAAGCAACGATCGGCGAGACAAAGCATCTCTCTCAAGTGTTGTACATGCCAGATCTTAAGAAGAATCTATTGTCCATTTCTGCACTGACCGACAAGGGTCTTGATGTTCGATTCAAGAAGTCCGGTGCAGAAATAACAGATTTTGCTGGCAAGGTTGTAGGAATAGGGGTAAGGCGCAACAATCTCTATGAGCTGAGTGCACTTACCATTTCTACTGACCACAACACAAGGACTAACACAAAGCAATGGCATGAGAGATTTGGGAATCTCAATGTTGCTATGTTGAAGGAGATGAAGAAGTCGAATATGGTAGTTGGGTTGCCAACCCTATCTGACTTAAGTCATGTTTGTGATGCTTGTATGATGGGCAAGCATCAAAGATCAGCTATTCACAAAAGAGAGTCAAAATCAAACAAAGACTCCTCTACAGCTAATACACATCGACCTCTCTGGAAAAATGGTGACTCCTGCAATGGGTGGATCTCTCTACTATATGCTAGTAGTCGACAACTTCAGTAGAAAGATGTGGGTTTACTTCCTTCGGGTGAAGGCTGAAGCTTTTAAAATCTCCAAAAGATGGCATAAGTTTGTTGAGAGACAGTCCAAAAAGTTACTGAAGGAGTTACGCTCTGATCGAGGTGGAGAATTCTTATCAATAGAATTCTGTGACTATTACAAAGAGCATGGAATTAAGCACCAACTTACAACTGCCTACACCCCACAACAAAATGGTGTTGTCGAATGTCGAAACCGAACAGTTGCGAGATGGCTAGGTCTATGTTGAAGGCACAAGCGTTGCCTGACCCATTCTGGGCTAAAGCAGTGAATACAGTTGTTTACATCCTCAATTAGAGCTACATAAAGGCACTTCAAGGGAAAGCACCCCACGAAGCTTATTTAGGCAAGAAACCTTTAGTGCTGCACTTCAGAACCTTTGGGTTTAAGTGCTACGCACATGTTCTAGATGAGAGCAGAAAGAAGTTGGATGCTAAAAGCAAGAAGTGTATCTTTCTCGGATATAGTGAAGAGTCAAAGGCCTATCGACTCTACGATCCAGAGGCAAGAAAGATATTGACAAGCTGTGATGTGGTGTTTGATGAAGAACAACCATAGCTAGCTGAGAACAACGATTCTCAAGTTATCTCATCAACTGAAGAGGTATTTTACCCAATCCCGACCCATTGTCCAGAAAAGGAAGCTGAACCATCTGACGGTAATGGCTCATTAGTTCAGCCTATGCCAGTCCCACATGTAAAGAAAATACCTAAGTGGGCTCAACAACTCTTCAATGACCGTACTCCTAAAGTTGAGTTTCTTGAAACCTCAACTGATGGATTACGAAGATCAAGAATAATACAGGAGCAAGGGAGAACCTCTGACCACATTGTCAACATGGCTCCGATGGTGGACATCATCGGCTCAATGAGTGAACTGACCTCGGTGGAGGAAGCCATGGCCAACCCGAAGTGGAAAAAGGAGATGATATCAGAATATGATAGCATCATGAAAAATGACACATGGGAGTTGGTAGAGAGGCCAACGAAGAAGAAGGTGATAGGCAGGAAGTGGTTGTGGAAAGTAAAGTATAAAGCTGATGGTTCTTTGGAGAAATTCAAGGCTAGGCTTGTAGCCCAAGGATACTCCCAAATTGAAGGGTTCGATGTACAAGAAACATTTGCCCCGACAACTCGCATGACAACAATTCGAATGGTCATAGCGTTGGCCGCTTCAAGAGGATGGCCGATTTACCAAATGGATGTCAAATTGGCATTTCTGAATGGGCATCTCAAGGAGGAGGTATACATGATGCAACCACTGGGGTTTGAGATGCCGAATTCAAAAAACAAAGTATGCAAGCTGAAGAAGGCGTTGTATGGTCTAAAGCAAGCACCAAGAGCTTGGAAAAAGAGGATACACAGCTTCTTACGATCAATCAACTTTAAGCAATGTGCTTCGCATGCAACTATGTATGTCAAAATGAAGGACGGGAAACAAGTCATCATCATCATTTATGTGGATACCCTAGTTCTTACTGGTGACCATGAAGAGTGCATTGGCCAAACACAAGAGTGTTTGAAAACTGAGTTTGAAATGACAGACTTGGGGATTCTACACTACTTCCTTGGAATTGAGGTTTGGCAAACTTCAGTTGGCATCTTCATGTCACAAAGAAAGTATGCAACAGAGATCTTGAAGACCTTTGGGATGATGGACAACAAGTTGAAGTCAACTCCAATGGAGTCAAACTGCAAACTATCCCAAGAAGACCCATCACCAATGGTTGACATAAGGAAGTATAGACAACTAGTAGGAAGTCTAATTTTCCTATGCAACACTAGGTCGGATATTTGTTTTGCAGTCAGTGTGGTGAGTCGATTCAGCAACAAGCCGAAGGAGACTCATTGGAAAGTTGCTCTTCGTGTATTAAAGTACATTGTGGGTAATTTAAATTACGGAATCTTCTACAAGCCAACAATTGAAGAACTTAGTGGGTATTGCGACTCTGACTGGGCTGGAGATAGTGATTCCAGAAAATCAGTTTCTGGATATTGTTTTTCAATAGGTTCTGGAGTTCTTTCATAGAGTAGTAAAAAACAACCAATAGTAGCACTATCTTCAACGGAGGGAGAATACAAAGCGGCATGCAAGGTAGTTGGGCTAAGAAGAATCCTTACGGATGTGGCATTCCAATAAGGACGACAACGGTATTGAGGTGTGACAATCAGAGTTGCATGGCCATTGCCAAGAACCCTGTATTTCATGCACATACTAAACACATGGAGATTCAATATCACTATGTTCGGGAGCTAATAAATGATGAGACTGTGGAGCTTGAGTATTGTCCGACATCAGAAAATGTTGCTTGGAGCAGAACAGTTACAACAACACCTTCCACGACTAGGAGTTGGCCCAATTTCAAGTGAACTCAATGGGTTGATCATTGAGGGGGCGTGTTAGATATAATCATTGATCAACCCCAAGTTGTAAATCTATCCCCATATGTGCTCTTATAGTGCACATTTTGTGATAGTGCCCCAAATGAGGAGCAACTAGTGTGCAACTCGACCATATGGGTCGATAAGGTGTTAATCTAGGAAACCGTAGATACGTAGGACACAATGTATTTAGGAAAGAGAGAAATAGGTAATAGGATTGGCTAATCAAGTCAACTAGAATATTTTGTGGGCAAGATACGATTTACTTAGTCTTGAAGTATGCGTCATTGACTTCAAGATAAGTACTATCTCACACTAGCCTGTACCTAGGGAGTTGGTCATATAAAATGACAAGTCAATTGACAGAAAAGGAATATCTCCACTACTATCAACTAACTTGCACATGTAATGTTATACTTAGACCAAACATAGAAAGCAATCCACTTTCTTTTCATAGTGGTTGGCTTGATTATTAGTCCCCACTAATTTTGTAGTGAGCTGGTCCATATCCTATCTAAGCTCTAAGGTGTGAGTGCATGGGAAAACTACCATTGTAAGCTACTTTCATATGCAATAAAAGTTTTGTTTTCATATATCCCATCTCTGTAGTTGTAACTCTATATACCTATCGAATCGATTCTCAATATTTCTATCAATCCAAACTATAATAATTGTTGGTGTACTAATTTGTCATCACAATGTTGAGGAATAACCATGACTAAATATACTGGTTTTTCTTCTCCCGAACAACATAATGTTTTGTCAAATTTCATTTGAAACCTCTACCGTTAATTGAAGAATGGGATTAACTTTAGAAATTGATGTTAGGAGAAAAAAATCAAAGTAAAGTTCGTCATCAATCCTTCAAACATAATATTGATTATTTTGTTAATTGTACAAGGTCTTGAGTTTTAGATTTATCAAACAGTTAACACATGACATGCGTCGAAAATTTGATATATGATATTGTCGTTTCCATTGCCGGGAGTTGAACCCGGGTCTCTCGGGTGAGAGCCATGTATCCTACCCAACTAGACTACAATGGATCACATCTTTTACACTTTTTAATATTGCAATCATTGATTGGAAATAAATAATATTTATATATTTCGAAAGCATCAACAAAAAACTGAGGATTATTCTAACACACTCTCGATTTTAAGATATAATAATTTCAAGGGTTTTTATCGATGCCACATTTACTCATGATGTATGATGTATCTAGTGTTTCCAATGCCTGTACTTGTACCTGGGCGTCTCGGGTAAAAATCAACGATCCGAGGCAACTTGACTACAATAGAATTCATTTAGTAAATGAATTAGTTAATGTAATATTCTAGTCCTTCGCTACAAGTAAAGAAACATGGTGCAATGCCCATTGACATTTGATAATTATTCTAGAATCTATACGTGTTTTTTGAAATGAATGAAGTTATCGAAACTATAATTGTTGGTGTACTAATTTGTCGTATTAATCTTCAAGAATAACCACGAATATGTATACTTCTTCTTCTTGTACCGAACAACATAATGTTTTGTTAAATTTCATTTGAAACCTCTATGATTAACAAAATAATGGATGAAGTTTCAAAATTGATGTTAGGAGAAAAACATTAAAGTAAAGTTCGTGATCAATCCTAGAAATATAATATTGATTATTTTGTTAATTGTACATTATTGTAACAACTACTTTAGGTCTTGAGTTTTTGAGTTATCAATCAGTTAACACATGACATGAATCGAAAATTTGATATTTGATATTGTCTATGCCATTGTCGAGAGTTGAACCCGGGTCTCTCGGGTGAGAGCCGAGTATCCTAACAAACTAGATGACAAGTAATATGAGGAATAATCTCCGGCCACAACCAAAACGTAGATCACTTGATGATAGTGAAACGCAGAAGAAATGGGAATGGAGGTAAGTACACAAACAGAAAGAGAATACACAAGATGTTAACGTGGAAAACCCTGAGAGGGAAAAACCACGGGAGTCCACTGACTCCAAACTATCACTATGTCAAAGAGTGTAACAGGGAGCACAGAGGCAACGATCTCTTGCTCACAATCTTCGCCTGGTGGCAGTTACAACAGAGACATACTGTGTATCGCTCTCTCTCTCTCTCTCTCTCAGTATAGTCGTTACACTAATAATAGTATACAAAGATAATAACATCAACTATAATCATAATACACATTGTTTGCCCTAGGTCATATTTATACTAATATGACATTAGGACTATTTACAGATATAGCCCCAATGGGCTCTCAAAAACATATCTACATATATGTCCCTTTATCCGGTGAGAGGTTCTCACCGGGCTTGCAACATCCGGTTCTCACCGGGTCTTCCTTGCCTAGTACTCGTCATCTGGTTCTCACCGGGTACTCGTCATCCGGTTCTCACCGGATCTTCCTTGCCTAGTACTCGTCATCTAGTTCTCACCGGGTCTTCCTTGCTGGGTACTCATCATCCGGTTCTCACTGGGTCTTCCGATGCCGAGCCTTCGTATCCCATCTAGAGGGACCGAGATTCTAACAAACTCCCCCTTCACTCCGGCATGGGATGCCTCGTCAATCCGATCCGCTTCCGGCATGCGTCTAGTTTGTCGGGCGTCAACACCTTGGTAAGCATATCCGACCCGTTCTCCTCCGTGTGGATCTTCGTCAGCACGAACTCTCGGTCTTCTACTCGCTCCCGAATCCAGTGGTACCTTTGTTGGATGTGCTTCGTCCTGGAATGATACACTGCGTTCTTCGCAAGGTGGATGGTACTTTGACTGTCGCAATAGAGCCGGTATTCCTCTTATCGGATCCCTAGCTCTTCGATGAATTCCTTCATCGATAGTATTTCCTTGCCAGCTTCCACAACCGCCGTGTACTCCGCTTCCGTGGTTGACAACGCAACCGTCTTCTGCAGCCTCGATTGCCACGAAACAACTCCTCCTGCATATGTCATGACATATCCGGATGTTGACCGGCTGGTATCTGCATCAGCCGGCATATCCAAATTGGTGAAACCGTCAAGTTGGGGTTTACCGGAGCTGAATCAGAGACACATACTTGCGGTGGCTTTCAAGTATCGAAGTATCCATTTTACCGCATTCCAGTGCTCCTTGCCGGGATTGCTCATAAACCGACTCACCACTCCAACAGCAGAGGCATATGGTATTTTCATCATATCCGCCTTCTCTGCCTTCGTCTTCGGTCTTTGCTTACCAGATAACCTACAGTTTGCCGGAAGTGTCGATCCGACCGGTTTCACATCTCACATGTTGAACTGCTGAAGCACCTTTGTCACGTACTTCTCCTGTGACATCCACAATTGGTTCGTTGGCCGGTCTCGGATGATATGCATCCCTAGCATCTGTCTTGCCGGACCCAAGTCTTTCATTGAGAAGGTCTGGTTCAAGGCCTTCTTCAGCATCCGTATCTTGACTTGGTCTTGACCGACGATCAACATGTCGTCCACGTCCAAGACGAGTATCAGGATGTCTCCACCTTCGAACTTCTTCACAAACACACAACGATCGGCCGACGACTTGTGGTACCCTTGATCAGTCATGAAGGAGTCGAATTTCCGGTACCATTGCCGGAGAGCCTGCTTCAACCCGTATAGGCTCTTTTTTAACCGGCAAACCAGGTGCTCCTTCCCTTTCTTCGCAAATCCCTCCGGTTGCTGCATTTAGATCTCCTCTTCGAGATCGCCGTGGAGGAACGCCGTCTTCACGTCTAACTACTCTGCCTCAAGGTCCATGCTTGCTGCTATGCTCAGCACCGTCCAGATGGAAGTCATCTTTACTACCGGGGCAAATATCTCGTCGAAGGCCACGCCCTTCTTCTGCTGGAACCCCTTCAACATGATCCTTAGAGGGTTGCCGACATCTCCCGGTTTCAACTTGTACACCCACTTGTTTCGGAGTGCCCTCTTTCTTTTTGGCAACTCCACCAATTCATACGTGTGGTTCTCATGCAGGGAATCCATCTCGCCCTGCATGGCACTCAACCACTTGCGGCTATGGGTGTCATCCTTCGCTTCTTCGAAGCTTTCCGGCTCTCCCTCATCGGTCAACAGCACATGCTCTGCATCCGGAAATCTCCACGGGGCCCTTCTCTCTCTGAGAGGATATCTCCGTCTTTCGTTTTCGGCAACCGGCTCCTCTATTTGTTCTTCATCCGAATCCAATTCGGGCTCTTGGCCGGTTCCGGTTTAAGCTTCCTCTACTTCTTCTTCTGCCGGTTCGGTATCCTCACCGTAACCGGTTGGTTCCTTAAGTGTCAACCGGCTCTTAGCCGGCTGGGTCCGAATCTCATCGGAGTTCATTATCTTCTTCTTCGACTCCTAGTCAGCAAGAGTCTTGTCCTCCATGAAGATAATATTTCGGCTCCAAAAAACCTTCTTGTTAACCGGATCCCACACTTGGTAGCCGAACTCATCATCGCCGTATCCGAGGAATATGCATGGTCGGGTCTTTGGATCCAACTTTCCTCTCTGGTCCTTAGCAACATGCACGTACGCGAGACACCCGAACACCTTCAAATGCCGGTAGGATACTTCCTTACCGGTCCACACCTTTTGCAGCGTGTTTCCATCCAAGGGCACTAAGGGTGATCTATTTATCACATACGTCGCTGTCGACAGCGCCTGAGCCCAAAACGTCTTGGGTAGTTTAGCATGTGCTAGCATACTCCATACCCTCTCCATTATGGTCCGGTTCATCCTCTCGGCTAGCCCGTTTAGTTCCGGCGTCTTCGGCACAGTAAATTCGAGCCGGTATTCCCCTCCGTTATCTGCTCGAACCACCTTCAGCTTCTGTCTGGTTTCTCTTTCCACTCTTGCGTGGAGCTCCTTGAAGACGGATAACACCTAATCCTTCGTCTTCAATGGTGTGGCCCACAGCCTCCTGCTGTGGTCATCTATGAACATCACGAAGTACTGCACTCCGGCATGGGACTTCGTGTCCACTTGACACACATCGGTGTGCACCAACTCCAATGGTGCATTACATCTCATCAGTGGCCTTGATTGGAAGGAGGTCCGGTTTTGCTTACCGGTTAGGCAGTCGGTGCACCTCTCAAGATGCACGTTCTTCACCGGAATGAGGTTGTCATCGGCAAGCCTCTTCATCCCCTTCACGCTCATGTGACACAATCTCTTGTGCCACAACTCACCAGTAGTGTCGGAAGCCACGTTCACTTCTTCCGGGCATAACTGGGCATTCATCAGGTACAACGTGTTGACCATTTGGGCCCGAGCCACTATCAGGCTCCCTTTGCTGAATTTCATGACTGCGTTCCGGATGCTACCAATGTAGCCTTCATCATCTAGCCAATCGGCTGATATCAGGTTTAGTCAAACCTCCGGAATGTGTCAGACATCCTTGAGCAACAACTTGCATCCGGTTGGTGTTGTCAACCACACGTCTCCTATGCCGACAATTCAACATGTACCTTCATTCCCCATCCAGACACAACCGTGATCACTGGTTGTGTAGGATGAGAAGCATTTCCGGTCCGGGGTAAGGTGGAATGACGCTCCGGAATCGACAACCCACGTTGTCTCGTCGCCGGCAAGGTTCAACTCACTCTCCTCGGTGATGAGCATCAACTCTTCTTTAGTTGCCGCGATTGCCATTGTTCCCTTCCGGTCCGGTCCCCTCCGGTCTTTACCGTTCCGGTCCGGTGTCCACTTCGAATCGGTACCATTGGTTTCCTTGTCTTTTCGGAAGTGCCGACAGTTCTTCTGGAAGTGTCCCGGCTTGCTGCAATAGAACCAAGTAGGCCTCCCCCTTGACTTTGACCGTGTTCCCGACTTTTCTCGGTTTTGGGGACTACGGTTCCTTTGTCTTCCGCATTCCGATTCGGTAAGGAGCGCTTTGGAGTCGGAGCTCGTATCCTTGTCTTTCCGACGCGCCTCCTCATCTAGCAAGCTCGACTTCACTCTTGCTAGGGATAACCATTTCCCTTCTGGCCCGGCATTGCCCAGAGTGACAACCAACGTCTCCCAAGTATCTGGGAGGGAACCGAGCAAGAGTAGAGCTAGTACCTCATCGGCGAGAGGTACTTCCAATGATGTTGCCTGGTGGATCAACCCCTGGAAGGCATTCATGTGCTCCGCCATGCTGGAGCCATCTTGGTACCACAGTCTTACCAGCTTCCGAAATACCGAAACCTGATTAACAACATTTTTGTTCTAAAACATAATGTCGATCTTGTCCCAGAGCTCATGAGCCTTGCTCTCTTCATTGAAGTTGTTGTATAGACTCATGTCGATGAAGCACCGTATGTACGTCGTTGTCTTCATATGCAGTTTGTCGTAACAATGTTGAGGAATAACCACGACTAAATATACTACTTCTTCTTGTCCCAAACAACATAATGTTTTGTCAAATTTCATTTGAAACCTCTACCATTAATTGAATAATGGGATTAACTTTAGAAATTGATGTTACAAGAAAAAAATCGAAGTAAAGTTTATCATCAATCCTTCAAACATAATAATGATTATCTTGTTAATTGTACATTATTGTAATTTGATATATGATATTGTCGTTTCCATTGCCGGGAATTGAACTCGAGTATCTCGGGTGAGAACCGAGTATCCCACCCAACTAGACTACAATGGATCACATCTTGTGCGCTTTTTCATATTGCAATCATTGATTAGTAATCAATAATATTTATATATTGCACAAACATCAAGGAGAAACTAAGGATTATTCTACCACTGACTCGTTTTTAAGTTTTAATAATTGCAAAGGTTTTTATCGATGCCACATTGACTCATGAGCTATGATGTATCTAGTGTTTCCAAAGCCTGTACTTGTACCTAGGCGTCTCGGGTAAAAATCAACGATCCGAGGCAACTTGACTACAATGGAAATCGTTTAGTAAATCAATTAGTTAATCTAATATTCCAGTCCTTTGCTAAAAATAAAGAAACATGGTGCAATGCTTATCTACAATCTATGCATATTTTCTAAAATTGTATCAAGTTATCCAAACTATAATTGTTGGTGTACTAATTTGTCGTAACAATGTCGACTAAATATACTGCTTTGTCTTGTCCCAAACAAAATAATGTTTTGTCAAATTTCATTTGAAACGTCTACCATTAATTGAATAATGGGATTAACTTTAGAAATTATGTTAGGAGAATAAAATCATAGTAAAATTCATCATCAATCCTTCAAACATAATATTGATTATCTAGTTTATTGTACATTATTGTAACAACTAATTTAGGTCTTGAGTTTTTGAGTTATCAAACAACTAACATATGACATGCGTCGGAAATTTGATATTTGATATTGTCTTTTACATTGCCGAAAGTGGAACCCGGGTCTCTCGGGTTACAGCCGAGTATCCTAACCAACTAGACTACAATGGATCACATCTTGTGCGCGTTTTAATATTGTAATCATTGATTAGAAATAAATAATATTTATGTATTGCGGAAGCATCACCGAACAACTGAGGATTATTCTAACATACTCTCGTTTTTAAGATTTGATAAGTTGAAGGGTTTTTATCGATCCCACATGAACTCATGATCTATGATGTATCTAGTGTTGCTAATGCTTGTAGTTGTACCCGGACGTCTCGGGTAATTTAAAACCAATGATCCAAACCAACTAGACTACACGTATCGTCTCAGTCGGCTCCAAGAAATTCATGCTACCATTCTCGACAATTTGTGTGATGCTCAAAGTATATACAAAAGGATTGTAAACCGTCATTGCCTAGACTCCTCGAAAAAGTTTTATGTGGGGGATCGTGTATGGCTTCTATAACACAACATCAAGACCATTATGCCTCGCGGTAAATTATATTACCAACGCTTTGGCCCGTACGAGATCACTACTAAGATAAGCGATGTTGCATTTCGTCTTGGCCTCGCTCCTCACATGCATCTTCACCCGGTGTGCGGAATTCGAGGTTGCTGCCATTCTCTCTCTCTGTCTCTCTCTTGATACCTACTTAATTAAAACGATTATGAGATACTACCTTGATCGATTGTTAGTTATATAAATAATATGCGTAATAGAGATGACAAGCAAGGCACTTGACACAAAATATACTCTAACGACCAAAATTATATTACGATAACCAAACAGATCGATCTTGATACAATGCTCCCAATCCCTTTCTATAGGCGATCTGAGAGACTCTTCCAAGATATACACTTGCCATTCTGCAAGAATCTACAGTTACACTAACTGTTCTTTTTCTTAACTATTCTATTTTACTACTTGGCTAAAAATATTACTTTGGCTACTTCCTTTCACATTAGTCTTTTACACCTCCGATGCCAACTCCGACTACCTTGTCGACCTATAGACTTTGTCTAGCCGACCGGTTAACAAAGATTTTGGATGGCAAGCCTTGAACTCTTTTTTGTTGTTGACATTGTTGTAGTGCTTGATAGTGTACATGTCCAAGCTGGCAATGCCATAACTGAGTTAGTGAAGATCTTTTCTTGTGTTGTATTTGCAAGATTGTTGAGAATGCATTCAGAGGATGACTCTATATTGGATACAAGTGGGTCTCCTTAGGACACACCAACTGTGTACTTGTGTTTCTAGTTTTGAAAATTAAAATTGTGTTGTCTTTACATAATTGTATTATTAGTCTTTTGACTTCGAGTTTGATTTGTCTTCTAATGTTGCATTATTTGCTTGTGATTGTCTTTTGTTCTCTCCAACTTGCTTGAATGGACATAGCCCTTCTGTATGCCCTTCTTTCTTACAATATCTGCAAATCAGTTTGAAACCACCATTGGATTGTTTTGTTGAAGCTTTCCAAGCATCATTTACCTTGTTGGTACTTGATATTTCTGCATTTCTGTAAGCATCTGATTTAGCTCTATATCTATTATTATAAGATGATTTTTGTGTTTTGCTAAATGTTACAGTCATTGCCAAAGATGGAGTGGATTCTTTTAATTGCCGTCGAAGTTTTTCATGGCGGATCTTGGTAATCAAATCAGACAAAGAATTACCTTGGCTACTCATGGTGACAAACGTGCTCCAGGATTCTAGAAGTTTACTCGATAGGAGCCCAATCTTCATTTCTTTTGAGATTTCATTTCCCGCAATGGTGGCTTCTTCGAGATATATCTCCTAGGTATCCAAGAAGGTAAGAACATTTTCTTCTTCTTGCAAAAGCCACATGTGAAACAGGGTAGGAAGAGTATGGATTCCAGTAGTACCATCTTGTGGTTCAAACATCTATTTTACTTTGGACCACATTTCTGTTGTAGTTGTGAGTTTTCGAATGCCATCAGCTTGCTTGTCTTCTACATGTAGCAGTATTTCAAGCTTTGCCCTTTTGTCTTTGTTTTTTCTAATCTTTCCATGCTTTTGATTGTGTATTTTTTTATGCTTGACAGGTTTCGGTGATGACTTCAAGTAGCTCCTCCAAATCAAGTAGTAGCTCCATCCTTGGTTTCCAAATTCTGTAGTTTTTTGCCGTAAGTCTATCTACCAAGTATTTTCTTGTTTAAGTGGAGCTTCCCATAATGTTGAGGCTATTATCTTCTTTTTTGTTATATATAAATATTGATCAACAAAAGTAGAGTATGGTGTGGGTAATATATTTTTAGGCTTCATACTATTGATGCTCTGATACCATGTTTTTTTACTATTAAGAACTTGTGGTGTGGGGTTATATTTAGTAATTAACGAAGTAGTTGCTAACTGTCAAGTAATTAGTTATTTATAACTTCTTACAATTGTGACCAAACAAGTAACTTATAATTACAATGCTCAATTATATATGTGTTTATAAGAATGGGACAAGTGCACTCACTCACTCACTAAATGCGTAGCGTTTCAAGCTAATGTTGAGGCATATTGTGCATGGGATAGCTTGGCGAAAGCCAAAGCCAAAGCCAAAACGCGAAGGATCCTCATCTCATCTACGTCATCCATCAACTGGAGAGATAACTCCACATAACATACTATGCATGCATGCATGTACGTATGTATGTATGTATACCAAGATAGAGGGTTTGTGGGTCAGTGGGTACCTGCCTAGAAGAGTGAGCAATATCATTTAATTAATTAGGAGAAAGCAACAAGGAGAGAAGCCAAGAGAATCCGGAGTGAAAATATCCGAAGATGAAGCAAATCACCAAATGCCCGTGACATTGTGGAGGAAGAAAACAATTACACAACCAACAAGTGATGATGAACCAAGAAAGTCGGAAAATATCTAGAGCTAACTAACCAGATAGATAGGTAGATAGATAGATGCAGAGCAAAAGGCCCAGATCGAACGATCTCACCAAATGCCCCCCCACTAGAGATTATACATCTATTTACCATCCATGCATATACGTGAATACTGGGTTAAACATTTCTATATATATAATATCCATGCTTTTAGGAGGGCCATACTTTTAAATGGCACAATTGAAATGTAGTTGGTAGTGGAATGTAATTAAATTGTATAGAGATTGAATATAAAGGAAATGGAGCCAACAATTTGGAACATGTAATATTATTATGCTTGCTGGCTTTGAGGATGACAAGGGGGATGAATAACGTCATAACCATTGCACGGTTATCCCACTATTTGATGCGTATTTAAGCCTGTGGATGAAATGAAAAATATCTCAAGAATAGGCATAATGGTTACAACGCCCATTTCTTTCTAATTTGGCATTCATTCATGTTCTTATTTAGTTATGGGTTTTGAAAACTACAAAGCATTAAGATTCAAACTACTATGCCGTTCCCACCTTCCATTAAGTGTCGAATGCTTTCACAACTACTAACATTCATACATATACAAGAAGCTTATACATCAGCTACAAACTAAGCTATCACATGCCTAAACTGAGACAAAAGAATCCTAACATAGCAATAAGAGTTGTGCAAGTCCACTAAATAGTGAAAAGATAAAGAGTGGCAAGGATAATAAAACATACTGAATTCCTCTATGAGTGTCTCCACAGCTTGGCTTCTACAAGCAACAACTTTTTCACAGTTCAAACTAGGCAACAGAAATTGTGATATTCACCCTTGAAAAAGTCCCGAATTTTCAACACAATTCATAACTTGCTACGCAAATGCTCACACAGAATATAATGGCTGAACATATAGGTATTAATCTTCTCAGCACGGTGAAGTCACACAAACCAGGAGCACACAAAATTATACTGAGTGGCACTTAATCTATATATGTTTTTGGCATATGAACTTAGTCACAAAAGTCCAACAAAACCCAGTCAGTCGATGAATAATAAATAAAGGTGAAATGCAAGAGTATTACATACAGAAATTTTAGAGTTCGAAATACTACAAAACTTGGTAATTGTTACTCATGTGCGAGCTTCACCACTACCAAATGTTATGGTTAATATCTCCCAATGAAAATTGCTTAGCTTTTCTGTCACTAGCAAAATTGTTAACTTACAAAAATTTGTATTACTTGCTAGGAAAATTCACTACTCAGAATTACAAATGAGCCCTTAGAATTTTGGTGAAAACTAATTTGGAAAATGATTTTTTTCTAATTAGAGTGAAACTGTTGAGGACGTATATCTCGACTCAGATTTCATGTTCAAAAAAGAACAAGAAACACTTTTCCAGCTTAATCCCATGCACTGACAACAGTTGCACCATAATTCTTGGACCCACCTCCATGGCTACCTCCATAACCACCACCAAGCCCATCGCTAGCACCTCCATATCCACTGCCACTTCCACCTCTGTTACCTTCTCTCTGGTAGTCTCTTCCACCAAACTTAGAACCCCCAGATCGGCGACCTCTACCACCACCCCCTCCATAGCTGGCTCTAGCAGCAAAGTTCATTAACCAATCTGGAACTGTTTGGTTGGCTTCCTGCATCAATTCTGCCAAAGGCTTTCCAAACGAAATATTGTTGTTAGTAAAGAACGCAGTTGCCAATCCTGATTTTCCAGCACGCCCTATCCGTCTGATTCGATGAACATAATCATCGATATCATTTGGAAGATCAAAGTTGATGGCATGTGCAACATGAGGAATATCTAGTCCACGGATAGCTACATCCGTTGCAACAAGAACTGGGGTGCCACCAGTCCGGAAATACCGTAAAGCATGCTCACGTTCCTACATCCAATGCATAAAACATGGTTATAATATGGAATTCCCTTCTAATCCATTACTGCAAACTTACAGTTCCTTAAGGTCACAATTAAAATTTGTAGAGATCTACATCTTCATTTATGGATGTCGTGTCTCTACAAACCAATTATTGACTATAGGACCAAAAAATGTGTGCAAAATTCCTCAACAACCTTTAGCAAATGTGAACATTAAAAGAGAGCATATATCCAATGCCTGATTCAAAAACATATTATGAAAGTGTAGATAATTACTATCTTCTCTACTCAAGGCTTTACCCCAATATAGATAACTATTATTTTCAAATCAATCTACAATAACATACATGTTGTGTATGATCCCCATGTATTGTCGTAGCCGGAAATCCCATACGACACAACCAATCCTCCAAAGCATCTGCCCCCCGCTTTGTTTCCACGAACACAAGGGTCAATGGTAGTTGTTTCAAATCCACGTAAATAAAGAACAAGAGTGAAAACATTAAATAAAGAATGACGATAGTAAAAACATTAACAAGAAATGAGAACCTCTAGTATAAGAGAAAGAGAGAATATCAAAATGTTCAGACTACAAATATTTATGTATCAGCAATCCATAACTCAAATTCACGCATGTTACCTTTCGTTCCCCTTGACTTCCATTTGCCTTCTGAGAATGAATATGATCCATCAACGTGCTTCGTTTCTCTTGATCCGGAACATATTCAACCCTTTGGGCAATGAGATCAGTGCTCGAACCCACTCTTCCAACAACCAAGAAGATATAATTAGACAAGAAATCTCCAACCAGCCTCTGCCAGAACAATTCACTAAATCTCTCACTCCATGATGTTGGTGGTTTTTTATTGCAAACATGTAAAGATTAGTGTGCAGAAGTTAAATAGACACACCCGGCTTAGCCGGACAGTAACAGAGAATGGTAAACACTGAGAACAATGGAGAGAGAGAGAGAGTACAAAGGAGACACAGAGAGAGCAGAACAATAAAACTAAAATTCAAAATAACACTCTATACATACAACTGTGCTCCGAGAGCACTTTTATACAAGTCCTCAAAAGGACTGACAGAAGTACCAAACTATAATTGTTGGTGTACTCATTGGTCGTAACAATGTTGAGGAATAACCACGACTAAATATACTGCTTCTTCTTGTCCCCAACATCATAACGTTGTGTCAAATTTCATTTGAAACCTCTACTATTAATTGAATAATGGGATTAAGTTTAGAAATTGATGTTAAGAGAAAAAAATCCAAGCAAACTTCTTAATCAATCCTTCAAACATAATATTGATTATTTTGTTAATTGTACATTATTGTAACAAGTACTTTAGGTCTTGAGTTTTTGAGTTATCAAACAGTTAACACATGACATGCGTCGCAAAAATTGATATATTATATTGTCCTTTCCATTCCCGGGAGTTGAACCCAGGTTTCTCGGGTGAGAACCGAGTATTCTAACCAACTAAACTACAATGAAACACATCTTGTGCACTTTCTAATATTGCAATCATTGATTAGTAATAAATAATATTTATATATTGCTCAAGCATCAACGCGAAACAGAGGATTATTCTAACACACTCTTGTTTTTAAGATTTAATTATTTCAAGGGTTTTTATCGGTGCGACATTAACTCATGATCTATGATGTTGAGGAATAACCACAACTAGATATACTGCTTCTTGTTGTCCCCAACAACATAATGTTTTGTCCAATTTCATTTAAAACCTCTACCATTAATGGAATAATGGGATTAAGTTTAGAAATTGAATTTAGGAGAATGAGTAACAATGAGTTTTTGAGTTAACACCTAATATGCGTCGGAAATTTAATCTATGATATTGTTTTCTCCATTGCCAGGAGTTGAACCCGGGTTTCTCGGGTGAGAGGCGAGTATCCTAACCAACTAGACTACAATGGATCATATCTTGTGTACTTTTTAATATTGCAATCATTGATTACTAATAAATAATATTTATATATTGCGCAAGCATCAACGAGAAACTGAGGATTATTCTAACACACTCTCATTTTTAAGATTTAATAATTTTAAGGGTTTTTATCGTTGCCACATTAACGCGTAATCTATGATGTATCTAGTTTTTCCAATGCCTATTGTTGTACCCGGGAGTCTCATGTAAAAAACTGGGATCCGAACCAACTAGACTACAATGGAATTCATTTAGTAAATGAATTAGTTAATGTAATATTCTAGTAGTCTTCTTCAAATAAAGAAATATGGTGCAATGCTCATCGAGAATTCACCATTATTCGACAATCTATGCGTATTTTTGAAAATTGTACCAAGTTATCCAAACTATAATTATAACCATGTGGAGCAATAACCATGACTAAATATACTACTTCTTCTTGTCCCAAATAACATAATGTTTTGAATAATGGGATTATTTGAAACGTCTACTATTAATTGAATAATGAGATTAAGTTTAGAAATTGATGTTAGGAGAAAAAAATCAAAGTAAAGTTCTTTATCAACTTGTACTCGAGCGTCTCAAGTAAAAAGCCACTATGCCAGGCGACTTGATTACAATGGAATTCATTTAGTGAATGAATTACTTAATGTACCATTCTAGTCCTTTGTTACAAGTAAAGAAACATGGTGCAATGCGCATCGACAGTTGACTATTATTTTGCAATCTATGTGTATTGTTTGAAATTGTATCAAGTTATACAAACTATAATTGTTGGTGTACTAATTTGTTGTAACAATATTGAGGAACAACCACAACCAAATATACTGCTTCTTGTTGTCCCAAACAACATAATGTTTTGTCCAATTTCATTTGAAACCTCTACCATTAATTGAATAATGGGATTAAGTTTAGAAATTGATGTTAGGAGAAAAATCAAAGAAAAGTTTGTCATCAATCCTTCAAACATAATTTTTTTTATTTTGTTAATTGTACAATATTGTAACACCTACTTTAGGTCTAGAGTTTTAGAGTTATGAAACACTTAACACATGACATGCGTCGGAAAATTCGATACATGATATTGTCCATTCTATTCGCGGGAGTTGAACCCGGGTCTCTCGGGTGAGAGCCGAGTATCCTAACCAACTAGACTACAATAGATCATATATTGTGTACTTTTTAATATTGCAATCATTGATTAGCAATAAATAATATTTATATATTGTGCAAGCATCATAGTTTAACTCAGGATAATTAAAACACAGTCTCGTTTTTAAGATTTAATAATTTCAAAGGTTTTTATCGATGCCACATTACCTCATGATATATGATATATCTACTTGGACCCGGGAGTCTCAGGTAAAAAGCAAATATCCGAGGCAACATGATTACAATGGAATTCATTTAGTAAATAAAGTAGTTAATGTACCATTCTCGTCCTTTGTTACAAATAAAGAAACATGGTGCAATGCTCATCGACAGTTGACCATTATTTTGCAATCTATGCGTATTGTTTGAAATTGTAACGAGTTATCCAAACTATAATTGTTGGTGTACTAATTTGTCGAAACAATGTTGAGGAATAACCACAACCAAATATAGTGGTTCTTGTTGTTCCGAACAACATAATGTTTTATCCAATTTCATTCGAAACCTCTACCATTAATCGAATAATGGGATTAAGTTTAAATATTGATGTTAGGAGAAGAAAATCAAAATAAAGTTTGTCATCAATCCTTCAAACATAATATTGATTATTTTGTTAATTTTACATTATTATAACAACTACTTTCGGTCGTCAGTTTTTGAGTTATGAAATAGTTAACACATGATATATGTGATGAAATTTAATATATGATATTGTTGTTTCCATTGCCGGGAGTTGAACCCGGGTCTCTCGTGTGAGAGCCGAGTATCCTAACCAACTAGACTACAATTGATCACATCCTGTGTGCTTTTTAATATTGCAATCATTGATTAGAAATAAATAATATTTATATTTTGCGCAAGCATTACCGAAAAACTGAGGATTATTCTAACACACTCTCGTTTTTAACATTTAATAATTTCAAGGGTTTTTATCGATGCCGCATTACCTCATGATAGATGATATATCTACTTCTACCCGGGCGTCTCAGGTAAAAAGTAACGATCCGAGGCAACTGGATTACAATGCAATTCATTTATTAAATGAATTAGTTAATGTACCATTCTAGTCCTTTGTTACAGATAAAGTAATATGGTGCAATGCTCATCGACAGTTGACCATTATTCTGCAATCTCTGCGTATTGTCTGAAATTCTATCGAGTTATCCAAACTATAATTGTTGGTGTACTAATTTGTCGTAACAATGTTGAGGAATAACCACTACCAAATATATTGCTTCTTGTTGTCCGGAACAACATAATGTTTTGTCCAATTTCATTCGAAACCTCTACTATTAATCGAATAATGGGATTAAGTTTAGAAATTGATGTTAGGATAAAAAAATCAAAGTAAAGTTCGTCATCAATCTTTGAAACATAATATTAATTATTTTGTTAATTGTACATTTTTGTAACTACTTTAGGTGTTGATTCTTTGAGTTATGAAACAATTAACACATGACACGCGTCGCAAAATTTGATATATGATATTGTCCTTTCTATTCCCCGGAGTTGAGCCCCGGTCTCTCGGGTGAGAGTCGAGTATTCTAACCAATTAGACTACAATGGATCACATCTTGTGCCCTTTTTAATATTGTAGTCATTGATTGGTAATAAATAATATATATATATTGCGCAAGCATCAAGGAGAAACAGAGGATTATTCTAACACACTCTCATTTTTAAGATTTAATAAGTTCACCAGCTTTTATCGATGCGAAATTATCTCATGAGCTACGATGTATCTAGTTTTTCCTATGCCTGTAATTGTACCCATGCGTCTTGTGAATCACATTTTGTGTGCTTTTTAATATTACTATCATTGATTAGTAATAAATAATATTTATATATTGTGCAAGCAGCCACGAGAAACTGAGGATTATTCTAACACACTCTCGTGATTAAGATTTTATAATTTCAAGGGTTTTTATCGATGCCACATTAACTAATGATATATGATATATCTACTTGTACCCGTGCATCTCAGGTAAAAAGCAAAGATCCGAGGCGACTTGATTACAATGGAATTCATTTAGTAAATAAATTAGTTAATGTACCATTCTTGTCCTTTGTTACAAATAAAGAAACATGGCGCAATGCTCATCGACAATTGACCATTATTCTGCAATCTATGCATATTGTTTAAAATTGTATCGAGTTATCCAAACTATAACTGTTGGTGTACTAAGTTGTCGTAACAATGTTGAGGAATAACCACAACCAAATATACTACTTCTTCTTGTCCCGAACAACATAATGTTTTTTCCAATTTGATTCGAAACCTCTACCATTATTTGAATAATGGGATTAAGTTTAGAAATTGATGGTAGGAGAAAAAAATCAAAGTAAAGTTTGTCATCAATCCTTCAAACATAATATTAATTATTTTGTTAATTTTACGTTATTGTAACAACTACTTTAGGTCATGAGTGTTTGAGTTATGAAACAGTTAACACATGATATGCGTCAGAAATTGAGCATATGATATTGTCGTTTCCATTGCCGGGAGTTGAACCCGGGTCTCTCGTCGGAAATTTAATATATGTGAGAGCCGAGTATCCTAACGAACTAGACTACAATGGATCACATCCTGTGTGCTTTTTAATATTGCAATGATTGATTAGAAATAAATAATAGTTATATTTTGCGCAAGCATTACCGTTTAACTTAGGATAATTAAAACACACTCTCGTTATTAAGATTTAATAATTCCAACGGTTTTTATCGACACCACATTAACTCATGATATATGGTATATCTACTTGATTACAATGGAATTGATTTAGTAAATGAATTAGTTAATGTACCATTCTAGTCCTTTGTTATAGATAAAGAAATATTGTGCAATGCTCATCGACTGTTGACCATTATTCTGCAATCTATGCATATTGTTTGAAATTGTATTGAGTTATCCAAACTATAATTGTTTGTTTCTTCAGAAAGTGGCTAGGGAGGAGCTGGTAAGGTGTGAATACCATTTGCAATGCCTGAGGAAGGCAGTCATCTTAGCTCAAAAGCTCACGCAAGTGGACCCATGTTGTGCTTGGGCGAAAGACAGGCTGCAGGAGGCCACTAGGTTGCTGGAGGAAGTTAGACATCAACATGAGCAATTCCTCTTGAGAAAGTCGGCAGCATGGTTGGCTATCAAGGGTGATAAAGTTAACAGGGAGTTTTTTCTTACCAAAACTCGGAAAAGGAGGGGAACACATATTCATAGTCTCAAACGGGAGGATGACTCAATGACGTTTGATCAAGAGGAAATCTTGCAAATTGTGACTAATTACTACAACGACCTTCTCGCTCCTAGGTTGACAAACAACCCTCTGAGTAACCTGATGCATGATGTAATTACATGCTTGAAGACCAGGATCGGAGAGGCAACTAAAGCGCAGTTGTCAAAAGCCATATAGGAGGAAGAGATTGTAGCGGGGCTAGACAAGATACATAGTATGGCTTGTCCTGGTGCTGACGGCCTTCCCAAAGCCTTCTTCAAGGAGTTTTGGGAGAAAATTTTTGCAAGCTTGAAAGCTCGACTACAAGAGATGTGGAGAACAGGACGGATGCCGAGTAGCTTCAATGAAGGCTTGATCTACTTGATTCCGAAATCGGAGACTACGTTGCACGATATCAGACAATGGAGGCCCATTACAATTTTAAATCTAATTTATAAAAAATTTGCTAACATATTAGTGTAGAGAATCAAGCCCTTCCTAGGAGGCATCATCCAGTCCAATCAAACCGGTTTCATGGAGCATCGTTCTATTATGGACAACGTGATTTTGTTTTGGGAAGCTGTTGCAACAGCGAAGGAGACTAATCAAAACTTCACCTGTTTGATGCTCGACTTCGAGAAAGCCTATGATCGAGTGCAATGGTCTTTCTGTGAAGAAATGATGAATGTCATTGAGCTACCTTTGGAGTGGAGGTGTGTTGCCCAAGTCTTATATAGGAATGGCTCGAGTAAGGTGTTGATTGCAAGGAGGAAAGGAGCTCGAATCTTTCAAACTCGATCCATCAGGCAGGGTTGTCCTCTTGCCCCCTTTCTTTTCCTTTTTATTATTGAAGCAATGTCTGCCCTTTTTAACAATCAAGGGGCAAATCTTCATGGTCTTTCGATCCCTAATTCAAGGAAGTCCCTGTTGGACTCGGAGTTCGCGGACGATACTATGCTATACCTCCAAGGAAATGAAGTGAATCTTGAGAGGGCACAAAGTGCTATTGAGCTCTTTTGCAAGGCATCGGGAGCGTCCATCAATTGGAAGAAGTCTAAGGGTTTTTGGATCAGCTTGGAGTCTCAGCATGTTTGGAAGCCAAATGTTGAATTCAAATGGATTGCAAACGGGGAAGCCACTCGGTATCTGGGAATGTGGATAGGGGTAGATATCGAAAAAGGAATTCAATTGCAACAAATTCAAAGCAAAATCTGTGACAAAATTCGCAACTGGTCAGGGATGAACTTATCATTGCCTGGCAGGATCATAGTAGCTAACCAAGTGCTCTTGTCTACATTATGGCATGCAGTTTCAGTGTGGATGTTTGAGAAGCAAGTTATTCGTAATGTTAACGCGTGTATTTGGGGATTCCTTTGGGCTGGGATGAGGAAAGACAACGCGGCAGCCAAAGTATCATGGTCTACGTTGGTTCTTCCCAAGAGTAAGGGGGGTTTAGGATTGATTGACCCTGGATTGCAAAGTCAAGCATTGTTATGTAAGGTATTGGTAAGGAGCTTGCTACCTGGTAACGAGTTATGGAAAACATTGATACATAATAGGAGCATTGTCTAGAGTCCAAGACTAGGTGGGCATTGGAAGTCACACAAAGCGTGGCCTTTTTGTATGGCCTTAAAGTTGAGGAAATCTAACCGGTTGGCTGATCGTACTTGTATGTTAGTGATGCAGGTGTGGAGTATGCTCCGTGGGCATCTAAGTCGGAATCGTCCAAGTACTAGTGCTGAATGGATGCGCCAACCCCTATAGTGGAACGAGATCGTACAATCACCAGAAGGAACGATGCTTGGACAAAGCAAGCACATGCCGTGGGCTACATTGTATTGTCTAGGGATACACTCGGTGGCTGATTGGATGCGGTTGTCCGACAATAATCGTGATCAACTATATGAAGACTTGGGAAAGGTTAGAAATGGCAGAAAGATGCTTGACGTAGTCAATACAGCTGTCTCCTCGCTTCCTATTGGTAATGAGGAAGAGGGTGAATGGTCCGGACAATGTGATGATACCGGAAAAATTATCAATGTCAGGGGTTTAGAAAAGAATGGGAAGACCGTCCAGATTGGATTATTAGATGAAAGTGCAGGCTGGTACCCGATTAGAATTGTGGCAAGAGCCGGAAAGAAATGGAAGGTGAATCCACCAGTCGAAGAGGTTGAGGAGGATTGGATCTTGTACGTGGTTGAAGGCAAGCCTCTCGAGCGCGTAGAATGGGATCCCGTTGAATATACGTGGAAGGGAGAACAAAATAAATCATTAGGTTTCTTCGAATACTCAACGTGGTTGGGGAGAAAGTTAGGTTCGTATCGTGAGAAGTGTGCCAACAAGTGGTCCCATGCAGCTATCGATTTAGCCTTCGTGGATAGAACTAGGAGCAGGATATGCAACTCATCCCTTCTCGAGCGGATCAAAGTGTTTTCTGGTTAATCACCCATCGGGCTATTCCAACAGGAGAGTGGCTTGGGAATAGAGGCGGCATGAGTGCTTGCAAGGCCTGTAGTGCGAGCTTGGAGGACATCGCTCATTGTTTGTGGTGTTGTCCTCGAGCGCAAGAAATTTGGTTGAGGAGCTTAAGAATCTTGGCTCAATTCGGGGTTGAGGTTCATGTATCGAGCGCAGTAATCACTTGGTTGGCCATTGAATCGGCCTCGTGATTTCAAGGGTGGAATGGAAACAGTCCTTCTTTAAAGGTGATACAAGGATCTGTGCAACCAGTGCAAGGAGGTTTATTTTTCTTACAGGAACGTTGCGTGGACATATGGGTATTAGTGGTCGGCCTTTACGGTCTGGCAAGTGTGGGTATCTAGGTGCAAGGAGACCTTCGCAAGTAAACGAACCCCACCGGCTGAGATTCTAATGATGATCTGGTTCAATCTTATTTCTACGTTATGAGGTGAGTTTGAAAGTCTTCAAGGGTCATCTGACGCAAGTGAAGAAGCGAGAGCTCGTTTCTTACTGAAATGGAGCGGTTCGTCGATCATACAGATAATGGATGGTAAAGTGAAGTGGAATTATCAACCACCATGGTGGCTGTTCCCTCCAAGTGTACCTAACATCTAGATGGGTGTTTCCTTCAGTAGCGAATGGAGGACATCTATTCTGAATTCTGCTTGTATGAGGCTCACGTGGAGAATATGCATTCGAGTTATGCTATACACATCGAATGATATGGTGCTTTGGAGTTATTTTTTTATGTTGTCTCATCTACACATATTGTTTTCCATGATGTCTTATAAGATACATGAGTTGTAAATTATCAATTGTACATTGCTTAACTAATGGAAGTAGTTTTTTTTTTTGGAAAAAAAAAAAATCAACGATTCGAGGCAACTTGATTACAATAGAATACATTGAGTAAATGAATTAGTTAATGTACTATTCTAGTGCTTTGCTACAAATAAAGAAACATGGTGCAATGCTTGTCGACAGTTGACCATTATTCTGCAATCTATGCCTATTGTTTGAAATTATATCAAGTTATCCAAACTATAATTGTTGGTGTCCTAATTTATCGTAACAATGTTGAGGAATAACCATAACTAAACATACTCTGTCTTGTTGTCCCGAACAACATAATGTTTGGTCCAATTTCATTCGAAACCTCTACCATTAATCGAATAATGGGATTAAGATTAGAAATTGATGTTAGGAGAAAAAAATCAAAGTAAAGTTCATCATCAATCCTTCAAACATAATATTGATTATTTTGTTAATTGTAACACCTACTTTAGGTCTTGAGTTTTTGAGTTATCAAACATCTAACACATTATTTACGTCGGAAATTTAATGTATGATATTGTCGTTGCCATTGTTGGGAGTTGAACCCGCCTGGGTCTCTCGGGTGAGAGCCGAGTATCCTAACCAACTAAACTACAATGGATCACATCTTGTGCACTTTTTAATATTGCAATCATTAATTAGTAATAAATAATATTTATATATTGCGCATGCATCAACGAGCAAAAGAGGATTATTCTGACACACTCTAGTTTTTAAGATTTAATAATTTCACGGGGTTTTATCGATGCCAAATTAACTCATGATCTATGATGTATCTAGTTTTTCCTATGCCTGTGCTTATACCTGCGCGTCTCGGGTAAAAATCAATGATTCGAGGTAACTTGATTACAATGGAATTCATTGAGTAAATGAATTAGTGAATGTACTATTCTAGTGCTTTGCTACAAATAAAGAAACATGATGCAATACTTGTCAACAGTTTACCATTATTTTTCAATGTATGCGTATTGTTTGAAATTGTATAAATTTATCGAAACTATAATTGTTGGTGTACTAATTTGTCATAACAATGTTGAGAAATAACCACATATTAAGGAATAATTGTTGGTGTACGAACCAACTAAACTACAATGGAATACATTTAGTAAATGAATTAGTTAATGTAATATTCTAGTGCTTTGCTTCAAATAAAGAAATATGGTGCAATGTTGATTGAGAGTTCACCATTATTCTACAATCGATGCGTATTTTTGGAAATTCTATCAAGTTATCCAAACTATAACTATCGGTGCACTAATTTGTCGTAACCATATTGAGAAATAACCACGACAAAATATATTGCTTCTTCTTATCCCGAGCACCATAATGTTTTGTCAAATTTCATTTGAAACCTCTACTATTAATTGAATAATGGGATTAAGTTTAGAAATTGATGTTAGGAGAAAAAAATCAAAGTAAAGTTCTTTATCAATCCTTCAAACATAATATTGATTATATTGTTAATTGTACATTACTGTAACAACTACTTTAGGGCTTGAGTTTTTGAGTTATGAAACAGTACACACATGACCTGCTTCGCAAAATTTGATATATTATATTGTCTTTTCCATTGTCGAGAGTTGAACCAGGGTGTGTCGGATGAAAGCTGAGTATGCTAACCAACTATACTACAATGGATAACATCTTGTGTGCTTTTTAATATTGCAATCATTGATTAGAAATAAATAATATTTATATATTGCGCAAGCATCAACGAAAAACTGATGATTATTTTCACACACTCTCGTTTTTTAGATTTAATAATTTCAATGGTTTTTATCGATGCCATATTAACTCATGATATGGGATATATCTACTTGTACTTGGGCGTCTCAGCTAAAAAGCAAGGATCCGAGACAACTTGATTACAATAGAATTCATTTAGTAAATGAATTAGTTAATGTACCATTTTAGTCCTTTGTTAGAAATAAAGAAACATGGTGCAATACTCATCGACAGTTCACCATTATTCTGCAATCTATGCGTATTGTTGGAAATTCTCTCGAGTTATCCAGACTATAATTGTTGGTGTACTAATTTATCGTAACAATGTTGAGGAATATCCACAAGTAAATATAATGTTTCTTGTTGTCCCGAACAACATAATGTTTTGTCCAATTTCAATTAAAACCTCTACCATTAATCGAATAATGGGAATAAGTTTACAAATGGATGTTAGGAGAGAAAAATCAAAGTAAAGTTCTTTATTGATAATTCAAACATAATATTGATTATTTTGTTAATTGTACATTAATGTAACACCTAATTTAGGTCTTGAGTTTTTGAGTTATCAAACAGTTAACACATGATATCCGTCGGAAATTTAATATATGATATTGTCGTTTCCATTGCCGGGAGTTGAACCCGGGTCTCTCGTATGAGAGCCGAGTATTCTAACCAACTAGACTACAACGGATCACATATTGTGCACTTTTAAATATTGCAATCATTGATTAGCAATACATAATATTTATATATTGTGCAAGCATCAACGAGAAACTGATGATTATTATAACACACTCTCATTTTTAAGATTTAATAATTTCAAGGGTTTTTATCGATGCCACATTTACTGATGATGTATGGTATATCTACTTGTACCAGGGCGTCCCATGTAAAAAGGAAGGATCCGAGGGAACTTGATAACAAGGGAATTCATTTAGTAAATGAATTAGTTAATTTACATTTCTAATGCTTTGTTACAAATAAAGAAACATGGTGCAATAGTCATCAATAGTTGACCATTATTCTACAATCGATGCGTATTGTTTGAAATTGTATCAAGTTATCCAAACTATAATTATTGGTGCACTAATTTGCCGTAACAATGTTGACAAATAATCACAACCAAATATACTGCTTCTTCTTGTCCCGAACAACATAATGTTTTGTCCAATTTCAATTAAAACCTCTACCATTAATCGGATAATGGGATTAAGTTTAGAAATTGATGTTAGGAGAAAAAAATCAAAGTAAAGTTCTTTATCAGTTCTTCAAACATAATATTGATTATTTTGTTAATTGTACATTATTGTAACAACTACTTTAGTTCTTGAGTTTTTTAATTATCAAACAATTAACACATGGTATGCGTCGGAAGTTTAATATATGATATTGTCTTTCCATTGCCGGGAATTGAACCCAGGTGTCTCGGGTGAGAGCCGAGTATCCTAACGAACTGGACTACACTGGATCAAATCTTGTGCACTTTTAAATATTCTAATCATTGATTAGTAATAAATATTATTTATATATTGCGCAAGCATCAACGAGAAACAAAGGATTATTCTAACACACTCTCATTTTTAAGATTTAATAATTACACGGGTTTTAATCGATGCCAAATTAACTCATAATCTATGATGTATCTTGTTTTTTCTATGCTTGTGCTTGTACCCGTGCATCTCGGGTAAAAATCAACGATTCGAGGAAACTTGATTACAATGGAATTCATTGAGTAAATCAATTAGTTAATGTAGTATTCTAGTGCTGTGCTACAAATAAAGAAACATGGTGCAATGCTTGTTGACAGTTGACCATTATTTTGCAATCTATGCGTATTGTTTGAAATTGTATAAAGTTATCCAAACTATAATTATTGGTGTACTCGTTTATCGTAACAATGTTGAGGAATAACCACAACTAAATATACTGCTTCTTGTTGTCCCGAACAACATCATGTTTGGTCCAATTTCATTCGAAGCCTCTACTATTAATCGAATAATGGGATTAAGCTTAGAAATTGGTGTTAGGAGAAAAAAATTAAAGGAAAGTTCGTCATCAATCCTTCAAACATAATATTGATTATTTTGTTAATTGTACAATATTCTAACAACTACTTTAGAGCTTGAGTTTTTGAGGTATCAAATAATTAACATATGATAATACCTCGGAAATTTAATATATGATATTGTCGTTTCCATTGTTGGGAGTTGAACCCGGGTCTCTCGGGTGAAAGCTGAGTATCCTAACCAACTAGAGTACAATGGATCACATTTTGTGTGCTTTGTAATATTGCAATCGTTGATTCGAAATAAATATTGATGATTATTCTAACACACTCTGGTTTTTCAGATTTAATAATTTCAAGGGTTTTTATCGATGCCACATTACCTCATGATATAAGATATATCTACTTGTACCCGAGCGTCCAAGGTAAAACGCAAGGATCCGAGGCAATTTAATTACAATAGAATTTATTTAGTAAATGAATTAGTTCATGTACCATTCTAGTCCTTTGTTAAAAATAAAGTAACATGTTGCAATAGTCATTAACAGTTGACCATTATTCTACAATCTATGCGTATTGTTTGAAATTGTATTGAGTTATCTAAACTATAATGTTTGGTGTACTAATTTATCGTCACAATGTTGACGAATAACCACAGCTAAATATACTTCTTCTTGTCGTCCCAAATAACATAATGCTTTGTCCAACTTCATTGTAATCCTCTACCATTAATCGAATAATGGGATTAAGTTTAGAAATTAATGTTAGGAGCAGAAAATCAAAGTAAAGTTCTTTATCAATCCTTCAAACATAATATTGATTATTTTTTTAATTGTACATTATTGTAACACTTACTTTAGGACTTGAGTTTTTGAGTTATCAAACAATTAACACCTAATATGCGTCGGAAATTTAATATATGATATTGTCGTTTCCATTGCTGAGAGTTGAACCCGGGGCTATCGGGTGAGAGCAGAGTATCCTAACCAACTAGATTACAATGGATCACATCTTGTGTGCTTTTTAATATTGCAATCACTAATTAGATATAAATAATATTTATATATTGTGCAAGCATCAACGAAAAATTTAGGATTAATTTAACACACTCTGGTTTTTAACATTTAATAATTTCAAGGTTTTTTATCGATGCAACATTAGCTCATGATATATGATATATCTACTTGTACTCGGGCGTCTCGGGTAAAAAGCAAGGATTCGAGGCAACTTCATTTGAATGGAATTCATTTAGTAAATGAGTTGGTTAATGAACTATTCTAGTGTTATGCGACAAATAAATAAGTATGGTGCAATCCACATCGACCGTTGACCATTATTCTGCAATCTATGTGTAGTGTTTGAAATTCTATCGAGTTATCCAAACTATAATTGTTCGTGTACTAACTTGTTGTAACAATGTTGAGGAATAACCACAACCAAATATACTGCTTCTTGTTGTCCCGAACAACATAATGTTTTGTCCAATTTCATTCGAAACCTCTACCATTAATCGAATAATGGGATTAAGTTTAAAAATTTATGTTAGCAGAAAATAAACAACGGAAAGTTTTATCATCAATCTTTGAAATATAATATTGATTATTTTGTTAATTGTACATTATTGTAATTGCTTTAGCGTTGAACCCAGGTCTCTCGGGTTAGAGTCGAGTATTCTAACCAACTAGACTATAATGGATCAGATCTGGTGCACTTTTTAATATTGCAATCATTCATTAGTAATAAACAATATTTATGTATTACGCAACCATCAACGAGAAAAAGAGGATTATTATAACACACTCTTTTTAAGATTTAAAAGTTCACCGCTTTTTATCGATGCCAAACTAACTCATGAGCTATGATGTATCTAGTTTTTCCTATGCCTGTACTTGTACCCACGTGTCTCGGTTAAAAATCAACGAGTCAAGGCATCTTGATTACAAGGGAATTCATTTAGTAAATGAGTTAGTTAATGTACTATTCTAGTGCTATTCTACAAATAAAGAAAAATGGTGCAATGTTTGTAGACAATTGAACATTACTCTGCAATCTATGCGTATTGTTTGAAATTGAATCAAGTTATCTAAACTATAATTGTTGGTGTACTAATTTATCGTAACAATGTTGAGGAATAACCACAACTAAATATACTTCTTCTTGTTGTCCCGAACAACATAATATTTTCTCCAATTTCATTCGAAACCTCTACCATTAATCGAATAATGGAATTAAGTTTAGAAATTAATCTTAGTAGAAAAAAATCAAAGTAAAGTTCGTCATCAATCGTTCAAACATAAATTGATTATTTTGTTAATTGTACATTATTGTAACACTTACTTTAGGACTTGAGTTTTTGAGTTATCAAACAATTAACACCTAATATGCGTCGGAAATTTAATATATGATATTGTCGTTTCCATTACTGAGAGTTGAACCCGGGGCTATCGGGTGAGAGCAGAGTATCCTAACCAACTAGATTACAATGGATCACATCTTGTGTGCTTTTTAATATTGCAATCATTGATTAGATATATATAATATTTATATATTGTGGAAGCATCAACGAAAAATTTAGGATTAATTTAACACACTCTTGTTTTTAAGATTTAATAATTTCAAGGGTTTTCATCGATACCACATTAACTCTTGATATATGATATATCTATTTGTACCAGGGCATCTCAGGTAAAAAGCAAGGATTCGAGGTAACTTGATTACAATGGAATTCATTTAGTAAATGAGTTGGTTAATGAAACATAATATTGATTATTTTGTTAATTGTACATTATCGTAACTAATTTAGGTTTTGAATTTTTCAGTTATCAAACATTACATACGTCGCAAAATTTGATATATGATATGGTCTTTTCTAGTCCCAAGAGTTGAACTTGGGTCTCTCGGGTCAGACTCGAGTATTCTAACCAACTAGACTACAATGGATCACATCTGGTGCACTTTTTAATATTGCGATCATTGCTTACTAATAAATAATATTTATGTATTGCGCAAGCATCAACAAAAAACAAAGAATTATTCTAACACACTCTCGTTTTTAAGATTTAATAAGTTCACCGGTTTTTATCGGTGCCAAATTAACTCATGAGCTATGATATATCTAGTTTTTCCTATGCATGTACTTGTACCCACGCGTCTCGGGTAAAAATCAATGATTCCAGGCATCTCGATTGCAATGGAGTTCATTTAGTAAATGAGTTAGTTAATGGACTATTCTACTGCTATGCTACAAATAAAGAAAAATTGTGCAATGCTTGTAGACAGTTGAACATTATTCTGCAAGCTATGCGTATTGTTTGAAATTGTATGAAGTTATCCAAACTGTAATTGTTGGTGACAATGTTGAGGAATAACCACAATTAAATATACTTCTTCTTGTTGTCCCGAACAACATAATATTTTGTCCAATTTCATTCGAAACCTCTACCATTAATCAAATAATGGAATTAAGTTTAGAAATTGATGTTAGGAGAAGAAAATCAAAGTAAAGTTCATCACCAATCGTTCAAACATAATATTGATTATTTTGTTAATTGTCCATTATTGTAACACCTACTTTAGGACTTGAGTTTTTGAGTTATCAAATAGTTAACACCTGATATGCGTCGGAAATTTAATATATGATATTGTCGTTTCCATTGCCGAAAGTTGAACCCGGGTCTCTTAGGTGAGAGACGAGTATCCTAACCAACTAGACTATCATGGATCACATCTTATGTGCTTTTTAATCTTGCTATTATTGATTAGAAATAAATAATATTTATATATTGTCATGATATGGCAAGACTCAAACCCATGACCTTATGCTACATGGGTCGAGCTCTTACCATTAGACTATGAATTGTATTTTGTAGGATATTATTTTCATTTATGCTTTATCATAGAAAATTGATGTATATTCCAGATCTCTCTGGAACATTCTAGAAGGTTTAGGATTATTCCTAAAAACATTATAAAAGGAGGCACAAGGCATTGTTTTGAACCAAATTGGTTCAACACCAGTCTTAAGCCTCTTCGCCAATTTGTACTTATCTTTCATATAATATAAGAGTTGTTGTCATCATCCTATTTCTCTCTCTCTCCTCTTCTCACTTCCTCTCTCTCGGGAATCTTACGCAGTCCCGTCCTCTTAGTACTAATAGTACTACTCTTCTTAGTACTAATTCCATCTTTGTTTTAGTACTATTCCTGACAGTTTGAACCAATTTCTTTCCTCTTTCCTCCAGCCTACTTGTCGTTCTCCCTCATCCTCCTATCCTTTTCCCCCTACTATGGCTACTGTTAGCGCCCAAGAATATCAATCCGTTTTCTCCGAGTTACAGTGCCTAAAAGAAAAGTTTGTTGCCTTGGAACAAGAAAACCAACGGCTGATAGGGGATCTGCAACAAATCGCTCTAGAAAAGCAACAAACGCAGCAACAACATGGGGAGTTAGCGTTACGGGTGCAACAACTCGAAGCGGCATTGCAACAACAAGGATCAAGTCCCCAAGGATTTCATAAAGAGCCGAAGATTGGACTTCCTATGAAATTTGATGGAACGCGATCGCAATTAAGGGGATTCCTTAATCAGGTACGATTAGTCCTCCAAATGCATCCTTCCCGATACCCCACTGATGCATCCCGAGTCGGCTTAATAGGCACGTTGCTTAGCGGCTCAGCCTTAGCATGGTTCGCTCCGCTTCTAGAAAAACAATCGCCCTTACTTAATAACTTTGAAGATTTTATTAGTGAGTTCAAAGCCTGCTTTGGAGACACCGATAGCATCAGGACGGCGATCAACAAGATTCGGCGATTGCATCAAGGAGATCGTCCAGCCTCTGCCTATGCGGCGGATTTCCGCCTACTCGCTTCCGACATACCCTGGGATGACAACCGCCTCTTCGAACGGCGTTCGGACGTCAATTACAGATACCATGCGCTAGGCCGGAGCCCACTTACGTCGCAGTCGCGGCTAGACCATTTGCACGAGACATTCCTCAAGCAAATACTTCGACACCGATGGAGATCGATACCATGCGTCGACGCGGCCCGTTATCGGAAGAAGAAAAGCAACGACGACGTGCAAATCGATTATGTCTTTATTGCGGTGGACCAGGGCATATCGCAATCAATTGTCCCCATAGGCCAAGAAGACAGGTAAATCAAATTGTAGCCTGTACTAAACCCGAGTCAATTCTTCCCTTAGGAGTGTCTGATAGTATTCATAGTACTAATAACCCAAGTATCTCAAATAAATTTGAAATCCTTAGTCAATTAGATGAAGAGTTAAACGATTGAGTCCAGCCAAAATAGGAGCCGTTTGGTTGGACAGTAGCCCTAGATCTGCACAGCCCATTAGTGGTTCCATTCCTTCCAAGCAAGTTAGCAATGTGTTGCTAGCCCAAGTCATTGTTAGTACTAAAAGTACTCCCCCAGTACCCGTCCTTGCACTTTTAGATTCCGGAGCTAATTCCTGTTTCATGGATCGAAATTTTGCCCAAGCTTCTCAGATATCCTTAAGAAAACTTCCTTGTCCCGCATCTGTAGTAGTCATTGATGGTTGTCCCATTGCTTCCGGGAATATTATAGAAGAATCAGAACCCATTCAAGTTGTCCTAGGTAGTTTTGTGTGTGTAATATCATTTAATATAATTAGTAGTCTAGAGCATCCCATTGTCCTAGGATTACCTTGGTTTGAATTACATAATCCAGCCATAGATTGGAGAACAAGAGAAGTTCGATATCGACCACCCCAAGAATCAACTCACCAAGTTTCGACCATTTCACTCCATCAACTATGCGAAGAAGGACCCAAGGAGGCAATGTTCCTATTTGCAATATCAGTACATCCTTCCAGCACTATTAAGGACTCCTCAGTACAACCTCCAACAAAATATCATCCTTATGCCGATGTATTTGACAAGCTAAAAGCCGGTACCCTTCCTCATCACCGTCCCTATGACTGTCCCATCGATTTACAACCAGGAACCGAGCCACCATGGGGACCAATTTACAACTTGTCACCCACCGAGTTAGAAGTCCTTCGAGCCTACATAGAGGAGAACTTGGCAAGCGGGTTCATCCGCCATTCGAAATCTCCGGCCAGTGCACCCATCTTCTTTGTCAAGAAGAAAGATGGCTCACTTCGTCTTGTCGTTGATTACCGCGGATTGAATAAAGTCACCATCCGGAATAGGTATGCACTTCCTCTTATATGAAGTCTTTTAGAGCGAGTTAATGGTGCCAAGTTTTTTACTAAAATCAACCTACGAGGAGCGTATAATCTCGTGTGGATCCGACCAGGAGATGAGTGGAAGACTGCCTTTCGCACGCGGTATGGGCATTTCGAGTATACTGTTATGCCGTTTGGCCTAACCAATGCACCCGCAGTCTTCCAACACATGGCAAATGATATATTCAGAGACCTCTTGGATATCTGTTTGATCATTTATTTGGATGATTTGTTGATTTATTCGAAGACCCAAGAAGAGCACGATTCTCATGTACTATTAGTACTAAAGCGACTCCGCGAGAATGGTCTTTATGCCAAGCTAGAAAAATGTAGCTTTGACTGCAAGCAAGTGGAATTTCTAGGCTACGTCATCTCCTCAAAGGGCATCGCCATGGATCCAGCTAAAATCCAAATTGTACTAGAGTGGCAAATTCCACGGTCGGTACGAGATGTACAATGTTTTCTAGGTTTTGCTAACTTCTACCGTAAGTTTATACAGGATTACTCGAAGATTATTTTACCTCTCACACAACTTACGAAGAAGGGCCAAGCATTTCTTTGGTCCATAGAAGCAGATATGGCTTTTCAGCATCTTAAGAAAGCCTTTACATTAGCACCGATTCTAGCTCATGTGGATACAAGCAAACCATTCATCATGGAGGCCGACGCATCAGATTTCGCCCTCGGTAGCATCCTTTCTCAACAAGGCGATAAAGAAGAGTTGCATCCGGTGGCTTTCCATTTGCGCAAATTCGATGTCGCAGAAATCAACTACGAAATACATGACAAGGAGTTATTAGCCATCGTGGATTCATTTGTACAATGGCGGCATTTCTTAGAGGGCTCTCCACATCAGGTCATTGTCTTTAGCGATCATAAAAATCTTGCTTATTTTCAGAACGCTCACGTACTAAATCGACGGCAAGCTCGGTGGGCACAATTCCTCACGCGTTTCGACTTCAAAATCACATATCGACCGGGGAAGCAGTAAGGAAAAGCAGATGCACTATCACGGCGTTCATATCTTGCACCTCGTCCTGGTGACGCAACATTTCATAATCAAAAGCAAGTAATCTTGGGACCAACACGATTGCACACGACGCGGATTTTTCACACCCCGATGGATTCACGGATTACCGATGACATACGTGCAACCTTGAAGATGGATAGTTTTGCTCAAGACATCCTGGCGCACATTGATACTTCTCGGGCATCCTGTTCTCAGTCTCAACAACCAGGTATTGACTACCGACAATTCGAATATCATGATGGTTTGTTATTCTTTAAAAAGCGTGTATATGTCCCCGATTGCTCCTGTCGCCTTCAAATCGTCCAACATTGTCACGACACCCATACGGCGGGACATTTCGGTAGTACTAAGACGTTGGAGCTAGTGCAGCAATCTTTTTGGTGGCCCCACATGCGCCGTTTTGTCGACGACTACGTTCGGACCTGTGATGCTTGTTGCCGAGCAAAGATGCCACGACATCATCCATATGGCTTGTTGGAACCTTTACCGATTCCAAGTAAGCCATGGCTGTCTATTTGTCTTGATTTTATCACAGATCTGCCGGTCTCGAAGGGGTTCGATGCTATCCTAACCGTCGTCGATCGATATACGAAGATGGCACATTTTGTGCCATGTACTAAAGCCATCACTAGCGAGGAAACCGCCGCTCTTGTGATGCGTGAGGTATTTCGGCATCATGGCCTCCCAGACAGTATTATCAGTGACCGAGGCCCGCAATTTGTCTCCAAATTTTGGCAGCATCTCTTCAAGATGCTCAAGGTCTCCTGCAACCTCTCCTTCGGCTACCATCCTCAGACCGACGGACAGGCGGAACGAACAAACCAAACGCTGGAGCAATATCTCCGGTGTTTCCTGAGTTATCAACAGGACGATTGAGCCGAGATTCTCCACTTTGCGGAATTTGCGTATAATAATGCTATTCACTCCTCGACTCGGGTCTCCCCATTTTTCGCTTATACCGGTTTCCATCCTTGCTGGTCGGTGATCGACACTCCGGAGCTACCTACCACCCCTCGTGCCGACGATCATTTGGAGAGGCTACGCAAGATCTAGATGGATCTCTCTACTCACCTTCGTCATGCTCAACACACACAGAAGACTTATGTGGATCATCATCGGATTCCCTCCTCTTTTGCCATCGGAGATCGAGTATGGCTCTTACGTCGTCACATCAAGACTACTCGACCGTGCGACAAGTTGGATTATCGACGACTCGATCCTTTCCGTATTACGGGGAAGATTAATGCTATCACCTTCCGCCTTGATCTCCCTCCGCAGCTTCAGATACATCCGGTTTTCCATTGTTCTCTTCTTGAGCCTCATAATGCAAACTCCATTCCCGATCGTGTGACACCATCGCCGCCCCCGCTGGAGTTGGACGCCTGCCCGGAGTATGAAGTTGCTGCCATCCTCGATTCCAAACTTGTTCGCAACAAACTTTATTACTTGGTCGATTAGCTCGGTTATAGGCCGAGCAAACGTACTTGGGAACCCGTTCAGCATGTTGCCAATGCACAAGATCTTCTTGCTGATTTCCACCGAAAGTATCCAGACAAACCCGGTCCACAATTAGCGCCGACTCGTTCCACTCGTCGTCTTTAAGGGGGAGATAGTGTCATGATATGGCAAGACTCGAACCCATGACCTTATGCTACATGGGTCGAGCTCTTACTATTAGACTATGAATTGTATTTTGTAGGATATTATTTTCATTTATGCTTTATCATAGAAAATTGATGTATATTCCAGATCTCTCTGGAACATTCTAGAAGCTTCAGGATTATTCCTAAAAACATTATAAAAGGAGGCACAAGGCATTGTTTTGAACCAAATTGGTTCAACACCAGTCTTAAGCCTCTTAGCCGATTTGTACTTATCTTTCATATAATATAAGAGTTGCTGTCATCATCCTATTTCTCTCTCTCTCCTCTTCTCACTTCCTCTCTCTCGGGAATCTTACGCAGTCCCGTCCTCTTAGTACTAATAGTACTACTCTTCTTAGTACTAATTCCATCTCTGTTTTAGTACTATTCCTGACATATATTGCGCAAGCATCAAAGAAAAACTGATGATTATTTTAACACACTCTCGTTTTTAAGATTTAATAACTTCAAGGATTTTTATCGATGCCATATTAACTCATGATATGGGATATATCTACTTGTACTTGGGCGTCTCAGCTAAAAAGCAAGGATCTGAGACAACTTGATTACAATAGAATTCATTTAGTAAATGAATTAGTTAATGTACCATTTTAGTCCTTTGTTAGAAATTAAGAAACATGGTGCAATACTCATCGACAGTTGACCATTATTCTGCAATCTATGGGTATTGTTTGAAATTCTCTCGAGTTATCTAGACTATAATTGTTGGTGTACTAATTTATCATAACAATGTTGAGGAATAACCACAAGTAAATATCATGCTTTTTGTTGTCCCGAACAACATAATGTTTTGTCCAATTTCAATTAAAACCTCTACCATTAATCGAATAATGGGATTAAGTTTAGAAATTGATGTTAGGAGAGAAAAATCAAAGTAAAGTTGTTTATCGATAATTCAAACATAATATTGATTATTTTGTTAATTGTACATTAATGTAACACCTAATTTAGGTCTTGAGTTTTTGAGTTATGAAACAGTTAACACATGATATCCATCGGAAATTTAATATATGATTTTGTTGTTTCCATTGCTGGGAGTTGAACCCGGGTCTCTCGGGTGAGAGCCGAGTACCCTAACCAACTAGACTACAATGGATCACATCTCGTGCACTTTTTAATACTGCAATTATTGATTAGTAATAAATAATATTTATATATTGCCCAAGCATCAATGAGAAACTGAGGATTGTTCTAACAAACTCTCTTTTTTAAGATTTAATAATTTCAAGGGTTTTTATCGATGCGACATTAGCTCATCATGTATGATGTATCTAGTTTTTCCAATGCCTATTGTTGTACCCGGGAGTCCTGTGTAAAAAACAAGGATCTGAAGGAACTAGTCTACAATGGAATTCATTTTGTAAATGAATTAGTTAATGTAATATTCAAGTGCTTTCGTTCAAATAAACAAAGATGGTGCAATGCTCATCGAGAATTCACGATTATTCGACAATCTATGCTTATTTTTGGAAATTGTATCAAGTTATCCAAACTATAATTGTCGGTGTACTAATTTGTCGTAACAATCTTGAGGAATAACCACGACTAAATATACTACTTCTTCCTGTCCCGAACGACATAATGATTAGTCGAATTACATTTGAAACCTCTACTATTAATTGAAAACTGGGATTAAGTTTAGAAATTGATGTTAGGAGAAAAAAATCAAAGCAAATTTCGTTATCAATCCTTCAAACATAATATTGATTATTTTGTTAATTGTACATTCTTGTAAAACCTACTTTAGGTCTTGAGTTATCAAACAGTTAACAAATGATATGCGTCGGAAATTTAATATATGATATCAACGTTTCCATTGTCGGGAGTTGAACCCGGGTCTCTCAGGTGAGAGCCGAGTATCCTAACCAACTAGAGTACTATGGATCACATCTTGTGTACTTTTTAATATTGCAATCATTGATTAGTAATATATAATATTTATATATTGCGCAAGCAATAACGAGAAACCGAAGATTATTTTAACACATTCTTTGTTTTAAGATTTAATAATTTCAAGGGTTTTTATCGATGCGACATTACCTTATAATCTAGGATGTGTCTAGTTTTTCCAATGCCTATTGTTGTACCCGGGACTCTCGTGTAAAAAAGAAGGATCCGAACCAACTAGACTACAATGGAATTCATTAAGTAAATGAATTAGTTAATGTAATATTCTAGTGCTTTGCTTCAAATAAAAAAATATGGTGCAATGTTGATCGAGAGTTCATCATTATTCTACAATCTCTGCGTATTTTTGGAAATTCTATCCAGTTATCCAAACTATAATTGTCGGTATACTAATTTGTCGTAACCATGTTGAGAAATAACCACGACTAAATATACGGCTTCTTCTTGTCATGAACAACATAATGTTTTATCAAAATTCATTTGAAACCTCTACTATTAATTGGAGAATGGGATTAAGTTTAGAAATTGATGTTAGGAAAAAGAAAATGAAAGTGAAGTTCTTCATCAATCCTTTAAACATAATATTGATTATTTTGTTAATTGTACATTGTTGTAACGTCTACTTTAGGCCTTGAATTTTTGAGTTATCAAATAGTTAACACAAGATCTGCGTCGAAAATTTAATATATGATGTTGTTGTTTCGATTACCGAGGGAGTTGAACCTAGGTCTCTCGGGTGAGAGCCGAGTATCCTAACCGACTAGACTACAGTGGATCATATCTTGTGTACTTTTTAATATTGCAATGATTGATTAGTAATAAATAATATTTATATAGTGCGCAAGCATCAACTAGAAATTGAGGATTATTCTAACACAATCTCTTTTTTAAGATTTAATAATTTCAAGGATTTTTATCGATGTCATATTAACTCATGATCTATGATGTATCTAGTTTTTCCCATGCCAATTGTTGTACCTGGGAGTCTCGTGTAAAAAACAAGGATTGGAACCAACTAGACTACAATGGAATTCATTTAGTAAATGAATTAGTTAATGTAATATTCTAGTCCTTTACTTCAAATAAAGAAACATGGCGCAATGCTGATCGAGAATACACCATTATTCGACAATTGCACATTTTTGGAAATTGTATCAAGTTATCAAAACTATTATTCTTGATGTACTAATTTGTTGTAACAATGTTGAGGAATAACCAGAACTAAATATACTGCTTCTTCTTGTCCCGAACAACATAATGTTTTGTAAAATTTCATTAAAAACCTCTACTATTAATTGAATATTGGGATGAAGTTTAGAAATTGATCAGGAATACGATTATCACAAGGGGAGCTCGTCGGGAGGCTGCACGAACAACAACTCACAGTGATGGCGGTGATGACAGCAGAGGGGGCATCAACCAGCGTCTTAGAACCTGTGGAGGTTGCACGAACTGCAACTCGAAATCCTCTTGCCACCAAGGGGACGCAGGTATGTGAGGATCGAACCTCTAATGATTATGATGATGATCTAGAACAGGGGACAAAGGGGATGAATAGGTTAGTTGATAACTCAATGCAAGCTATGGGAGCCTTCGTTCTCTCCTCGGAAGAAGAATGCATCATGGAGAGTGAAATCGCAAGACTTAGACAGGAATCATTTGTGGTGAAAGTGGTGGGTAGTCGACCAAATCGCCCGTTGTTGCGTGATTGGTTGCAAAGTTGCCTGCAAGAAAACCTTGGAAGAGTGAAGGACATCACATTTATGGGAAAGGGGTTCTACCATGTTACTGTGATGCCTGATATGAATATATGCAAAATTATCGAGAACAGTCCGTTGACATGGCACAATGCAAGAGCATATGTATTCAAATGGGATGTAGATTTTGACATGTGTAAAGCAAATGCTTGTATAGGAAATCCAGCAGTAATAACGGCCTTTTTCCCTGGTTTACCTAAGCAATGGGAGTCCTTTCTCCCAGCCATTGGGAAGAGTATGGGAGGGCAATGTTTGGAAAAAACATTTGTAGAGAGAGTAAGTGAAACGCCGAGGATGAAATTAATTGTCTCTTATGTAAAGACCTTACCACAAACAATGGTGCTAAGCAGCAAACTCATGCTTGACCATGTACAGCCAGTGGAATATGCCGGACTTCTAGGGCAATGCTTTGTATGTAGACAAATGGGGCATATGGCCCGAGAATGCCCTAGAGGTAAGGAGATCATGCCGCGTAGAAATGGGAAGCATGGATGGAAAAGCCCAACAAGTTTGACACAATAGAAAAATATGAGAACAAACCATGCAATGCAGATGAATGAAGATGGATAGAAGTATATGAATAATAAAGGAAAACAAAAAATTATGCTCGGACAAGAATGGCCTCAACTTAGCAACAAATATGAACTCTTAACCGTAGAGGACAATGAAAACATAGCTAATGACAAGGAAGCAAGATCAAAGGCACATTCGGAGAGCAACTTTGTGAATGTCATTAATGATATGCAGACATGGCAGCAGGAAGACAATGTGTTAGTGGTTGAAACTAATCAGATGCATCAAGAATTTATGGATGAGGAAGGAGAAATAAGAAATCAAAAGGATGTAAGCCCCTTGAAAGAGTAAGATAAGTCGCTAGTGACAACCCAACATATTAAGGGCATAGCAAAAATGAAAAGGCACATGCGTGCTAGAAAAGAGGAAGAGAATGGGATGGAGAAACCTAAAGGTATGCGTAAATGGTCAAGAGTGAAATGGAATCCTCAATAGAAAGTGACCTCCCTATCGACTACTGGGCAACAAATCAAATTGAAACTGATAGGCAAAAAGTGGTTCAAGGAAATGTGTGGGGTTGAGATGAAGAAGGACAACATGTGTAGAATCAATATCTATAGTCATTGTGAGGATGAAGATCAAATCGTTGGACTGTCCTATATGCTGGTCGTGGGAAATAAGGAGCCCCACAACAGAGAAGAAGCACTCGGATGGTTGGAACAACAAATGGGTGCTCATGTAGATTCAACATATGGTACCACAATAAGTGTGAAAATGAAAAGACAATGGAAAGATGCCATGCTATGGAGCTCGGGCAAGGCGAATGAGCAAGGCATATGCTATATAAATGTGAAATTTAGGAAGCTGCCTCGAATGATCACGGAATTCATGGTATACCACCTTGAAATGGTGACACTAGAAGAGGATAATCTCCAAGATATGATCTTTGCGAACCTAGTGGAATCTGAAAATGCATTGGCTGGGCCACTAAAGAGGCACGGTATATGCTAAAATGAATCTTAGCTTGCTAACATGGAATATACAAGGAATTGGTGGTAGCCAATTCCACATGAAGAAGAATGTATTAGCTGCTGAAATTCAGCGATGCACGGAGGCAATAGTGCCTGATGTTATCATGGTGCAAGAGCATCACCTAGATGGGGATAAGATCGACAAAATTGGAAACATCTGCCCTAGGAGTTGGACCAATACATGGTCGGCAGCTACGGGGGACAAAGAGATTCATGGGGGAGTACTCATAGCAATGAAAGCTAAGTATAATGCAACATTCACAGGCAGAGGATGTTTAGTAGAGGGTCAGGCTGTCTATATAAGGATAAAACATAGATATAGGCACTTGGGCATACTGAACATATATGCCCCAAATTCTGCTACTGAAAGAAAGGAATTCTGGTTGCAACTAGTGGACAAGAAACCAGATGCAGATCTGTGGATCATTGGAGGAGATTTTAATATGGTGGAGCAACAAGAAGATAGAAGCGGAAATGCAAATGGCACGGTGCAAGGGGCGGAAAAAGATGCATGGGATAAGTTTTGTTTAGCATATAATGTGATAGATTGTTGGAATGCATCTAACTGTGAGATGCAAAAAGAAAAATCTCTTCTATACTCTAGAGTAGGAGGAAGCGTTCATGGGAGGACAATGTCCAGGTTGGACAGATGGTATTTGGACCCTCGGCTCATAGATATGAAAGGCAAATGCATAATTTGTCCTTGAACGATGTTCTCAGACCATGCACTTGTCCTGTTACATATAAAAGAAAACAGTCGATGCAATCCACATAATGTGAAGGTGAGCAAGGAGTTGGTCATGGACAATAAATGGACTAATGATATAAGAAGACTATGGTCTAATGTCAAATGGATGTATCATGATCCCGCTCATAGGCTGGCTGGGAAAATTGAGGAATGTGCATGTTTCTTTCGGGAGAAAGCAATTGAAATTAGAAAGGAGATGAAGGAGAAACTACAAAGAATGCAATGAACACTCGCTTCTGTGCAGCGACTAAGAGAACAATACCCGAATAATGTATGGATTGAGGCCCAACTAGAGGAGGCAAAATGCAAACTGGATATGTATCAGAAACTAAGGACTACTAATGCCTATCGTAGTAAAGCAGTAAATTGGATGAGGGTAGGAGACCGTGTTACGAAAGGTCTTTTTGAAGTTGTAAAATGCAAAGGCTCTGGGACCCAACCTTCATGTTTGAAAAAGACAGATGGCACAATGACCACGTGCGCGAAGGAAATGCTTGGAATGGCCACGAGCTATTATATGCAACTACTGAATGTATGCAACGAGGAACATATTGAGCGAGATGCCTTTAGAAATATAATAAACAGGATCCTGAAGAGAGTTTCGGCTCAAATTATGGACCGTCTAAATACCCCTATTTGTATACAAGAATTGTGGGATGCAATTTCAGATATGAACAAACAAAGCTGTGCGGGCATAGATGGACTCCCTATATATTTTCACATCAAATATTGGGATTTAATTAAGGATGACATGTTGGAAGGGATGCAATACATTATGGCTGAAGGTTTAATGCCTCCGACACTGTGTCAAGGAATGATTTATTTAATTCCCAAGGATGGGAAGGATCTAACTATGCTTGATAATTGGCGACCTTTGACGATTCTCACTAATGGCTTTAAGATCATGGCTAAAGTTGTAAGTAGTCGATTGAAAATGGTCCTAGGGGACATAATACATACAATGCAAATTGGCTTCCTCGAAAACCGGAGCATTGTTGACAATGTGATAACTTTTTGGGAGTATTCAGCATGGGGAGAGGAGCAAGAAGTGGACCTAGCAGTGATGTTACTCGATTTTGAAAAAGCATATGACTGGATCTCATGGGAATTCTTGGAAGTAGTGATGGCTGCCCTAGGCTTCGAGCAGCAATGGATCCTTGGATTGGCTGCCTTTTATAGGGACGCTTCCAGCCAGGTTTTAATGGCTGGAAGCTTGGGGAAGAGCTTTAGGATGACACGATCGGTACGCCAGGGATGCCCATTGGCCCCATACCTATTCATTATTGCAGCGGAAGCGTTGCATTATCAGATTAGAGATAGATATTGGCAAATACAAGGCCTTCCCCTACCCAAGGATGCAGGAATGATGCTTGATACAGAATATGCTGATGATACAACAATTTATGTTAAGGGGGATGCAAACAACTTGGACAGACTACAAAGTGCAATAAATGAGTTTTGTAGGGGGTCAGGTGCGAATATAAACTGGAATAAATCAGTGGGCATTTGGATTAGCAATAAGCCTGTGGTAAATTGGGCTCCAGACCCTAATTTCAGATGGTTGAGGAGAGGAGAAGCTACTAGATACTTGGATTTCAAAATCAGGATGGACATTGATCACTCAGAACACTACACTCTACTTGTGGACAAAATAAAAGCGAAGTTAATATGGTGGAATGCAAGAAAATTATCCTTTGCAGCGAAGATTGTGATTGCAAATCAGGTGCTAATGGCCACAATATGGCATACTGCGGCATGTTGGATAATCGCACCCAAGTCGATGAAATTGATAAAAAGGTTGATCAAAAATTTCTTATGGGGGGGCACTGAGGAAAAACATGCTTGTGCAAAGGTTGCATGGACTACACTCATAAAAGATAAACGTGAAGGTGGGGTGGGACTAATAGATCCTGTGGTGCACACGAAGGCTTTGCTAGGCAAATTGATGGTCAGGAGCTTGCAACCACCTGAGGCACCTTGGAAAATTCTCTGGCAACGCAGATGGAAGATGTGGTTGCCAAGACATGGTGGGAGTTGGCCAAGTAGCCCTTTTTGTTGGTTTGTGCTTGAAATGCGACCCAAATACCGGGGATGTACACAGAGTATATGTGCTGTTGGAATTATGAAGGCATGGAATGGAATAAGAAAGGGAATCGTTTGTAGGTGGAGAAATGATGCATATGCCCGAATGTACATGCCTATTGTTTGGAACCCATTAATTAGAGATGTGGATAGGCTGATGATAGGACAAAAAACAGGTTTCAAATGGGCCAATTTAATCAATGCCCAAGGGAATACATTGGCAAATTGGAAGAGATTTCTACGTAATGATGTGGGCACTCAAAAGGCTAGAATATTGAGGATAAACAGGGGTAAATGCATGCTAATGAGGATTACATATGCCTTTGCACGCAGCGGGCAAATCTTGGAAGAAGCAGCCATAAGCCCCTCTGAAATGGAATGGACAGGACTCATCGATGCTGAAAATTATATAATCGGAATTAAGGGAACGAAAGCCGACTCTAATGAGGCATGCTACTACAAAATAGAGCATAGAAGGGTAATATGTGAGCAACCAGCCTATCAAACTGAAAGGCCGATTAGGTTGCTTGCAAAAAATGGAAAGGCTATCATAGTTGACCCCGAACCGAGTGAGCTCAAACCAACGACAGTGTGTTGGCCGATAGAAGGGCATTCAAATCAGCTATCATGGGACCCCGCGATGTATTTCTGGAAAACTCAAGGTCCAAGTGATGGTGCCAAGTTGGTGCAATTTTTCAGGTACAACACGAAAATCTGAAGGCAAATTTATCCTAAAACAAGAACACCAAGATATTGCAGCTCGTAAATTTTGGATACAAGAGGGCATTAGTGAAAGGAGATTAGCAAAATTCTGGAAAATGATATGGCATGACAGCGGTGACCGCAAGATAATGATGTGCTTATGGCTTATTGTGCATAGAGCCTTGCCAGTAGGGGCATGGGCTAGAGGCCCCAATGTAGACCCAAGATGTAGTGCATGTGGACAACTAGAAAGCATTTCCCATTGTCTTTGGGAATGTCATGAGGCTACGGTAGTATGGAGAAGGGCATTACGATTGCTTTGCCATGCCTCTAGCTCTTTTACCCTCAATTGGGGACATACTTCTTGGAATTGTCTTGATGATGACGTAGAGAATTTTGATAGCACATGTACAACTATGTACAGAGGGGAGAATGGAACTATTCGAGTGGTCGTTGGTAACAGTGCACCTAGAAGTAATGCCCAGAAGCAGAAAATTGTAGATCTATGGATGTTGCTAGCACCCAATATCATATGGAACATTTGGACTGCAAGATGTACCAGGGTATTTTCAGCAAACAAACGGCCTCCAACAAAATCTATTAAGCTAATATGGCACATCCTAATAACTACATTGAGGGCCCAATATGAGCGGATTGATGGAACAGATGATGCTTCAGATTTAATGAGGCTTAAATTCAGAAAACGATGGTGTACTACACCGATGGCTACAGAAATTGGAGTGGAGATACGATGGCAGTACGTAGTACCGAGATGGATGTTCCCCCCTCCCATTAGATGATAGAGGGGCGTGAATGACACGACAAACATGGAGAACAAACATGTGGACTATTTAGTGTAAGATAAATAAGTGATGTAGTCCATATGCAAGTAGGTAATGTCTAAAGTTGTGTATTGTATGTCATTTTAACTAATGGAGTATATTCTTCTTTTGGGAAAAAAAAAAAAAGAAGTTTAGAAATTGATGTGACGAGAAAAAAATCAAACCAAAGTTCTTTATCAATCCTTCAAACATAATATTGATTATTTTGTTAATTGTACATTATTGTTTACGTCTAGAGTTTTTTAGTTATCAAACACATGACATGCATCACAAACTTTTATATATGATCTTGTCCTTTCTATTCCCAGAAGTTGAACACGGGTCTCTTGGGTGAGAGCCGAGTATTCTAACCAACTAGACTTTAATGGATCACATCTTGTATACTTTTTAATATTGCAATCCTTCATTAGTAATAAATAATATTTATATATTGCACAATCATCAACAAGAAACAGAGGATTATTCTAACACACCCTCGTTTTAAAGATTTATTAATTTCATAGGTTTTTATCGATGCCACATTAACTCATGATATATAATGTATTTAGTTTTTCATATGCCTATACTAGTACCCGCATGTTTCGAGTAGAAATTAACGATTCGAGGCAACTTGATTACAATGGAATTCATTTAGAAAATAAATTAGTCAATGTACTATTCTAGTGCTTTGTTACAAATAAAGAAACATGGTACAATGCTTGTCGATAGTTGAACATTATTTTGTATTCTTTGCCTATTCTTTGAAATTGTATCGAGTTATCCCAACTGTAATTGTTGCTGTACTAATTTGTCGTACCAATGTTGACGAATAACCACAACCAAATATACTTCTTCTTGTTGTCTCAAACATCATAATGTTTTGTCCAATTTCATTTGAAAGCTCTACCATTAATTGAATAATGGGATTAAGTTTAGAAATTGATGTTAGGAGAAAAAAATTAAAGTAAAGTTCGTCATCAATCCTTCAAACATAATATTGATTATTTTGTTAATTGTACATTATTGTAACTCCTACTTTAGGTCTTGAGTTTTTGAGTTATCAAACACTTAACACATGATATCCGTCGGAAATTTAATATATGATATTGTCGTTTCCATTGGCGGGAGTTGAACCCGGGTCTCTCGGGTGAGAGCCGAGCATCCTAACAACCTAGACTACAATGGATCATATCTTGTGTACTTTTTAATATTGCAATCATAGATTAGTAATAAATAATATTTATATATTGCGCAAGCATCAACGAGACACTGAGGATTATTCTAACACTCTCTCGTTTTTAAGACTAAATAATTTCAAGGGTTTTTATCGATGCGACATGACCTCCTGATCTATGATGTATCTAGTTTTTCCAATGCCTATTGTTGTACCCGGGAGTCTCGTGTAAAAAACAAGGATCCGAACCAAGTAGACTAAAATGAAATTACTTTAGTAAATGAATTAGTTAATGTAACATTCTAGTGCTTTGCTTCAAATAAAGAAATATGTTGCAATGTTGATCGAGAGTTCACCATTATTTTACAATCTATACGTATTTTTGCAATGTTGATCGAGGAAAGTTCGTCATCAATCCTTCAAACATAATCTTGAGTTTTTGAGTTATCAAACAATTAACACATGATATGCGTCGGAAATTTAATAAATGATATTGTCGTTTCCATTGTTGGGAGTTGAACCTGGGTCTCTCGGGTGACAGCCTAGTATCCTAACCAACTAGACTACAATGGATCATATCTTGTGTACTTTTCAATATTGCAATCATTGATTAGTAATAAATAATATTTATATATTGCGCAAGCATCAACGAGAAACATCGGATTATTCTAACACACTCTCATTTTTAAGATTTAATAATTTCAAGGGTTTCCATCGATGTGATATTGACTCATGATCTATGATGTATCTAGTTTTTCCCATGCCAATTGCTGTACCCGAGAGTCTCGTGTAAAAAATATGGATCCAAACAAACTAGACTGCAATGGAATTCATTTAGTAAATAAATTAGTTAATGTAATATTGTAGTGCTTTACTTCAAATAAAGAAACATGGTGCAATTCTCATCGAGAATTCACCATTATTCGACAATCTATGCGTATTTTTGGAAATTGTATCAAGTTATCCAAACTATAATTCTTGGTGTACTACTTTGTCGTAACAATGTTGAGGAATAACCAAGACTAAATATACTGCTTCTTGTTGTCCCGAACAATATAATGTTTTGTTAAATTTCATTTGAAACTTCTACTATTAATTGAAAAATGGGATTAAGTTTAGAAATTGATGTTAGGAGAAAAAAATCAAAGCAAAGTTCGTCATCAATCCTTCAAACATAATATTGATTATTTTGTTATTTGTACATTATTCTAACAACTACTTTATAGCTTGAGTTTTTCAGTTATCAAATAATTAACACATGATATGCCTCGACAATTTAATATATGATATTGTCGTTTCCATTGTCGGGAGTTGAACCCGGGTCTCTCGTGTGAGAGCTGAGTATCCTAACCAACTAGACTGCAATTGACCACATCCTGTGTGCTTTTTAATATTGCAATCATTGATTAGAAATAAATAATATTTATATTTTGCGCAAGCATTACCTAAAAACTGAGGATTATTCTAACACACTATCGTTTTTATGATTTAATAAATCCAAGGGTTTTTATCGATGCAACATTAGCTCATGATATATGATATATCTACTTGTACCCGAGCGTCCTAGGTAAAACACAAGGATCCGTGTGTTAATGTACCATTCTCGTCCTTTGTTACAAATAAAGAAACATGGTGCAATAGTCATCGACAGTTGACCATTATTCTACAATCTATGCGTATTGTTTGAATTAGTATCGAGATATTCAAATTACAACGTTTGGTGTACTAATTTATCGTAACAATGTTGAGGAATAACCACAACTAAATATACTGCTTCTTGTCGTCCCGAACAACATAATGTTTTTTCCAATTTCATTTGAATCCTCTACCATTAATCAAATAATGGGATTAAGTTTAGAAATTGATGTTAGGAGAAAAAAATGAAAGTAAAGTTCTTTATCCATCCTTCAAACATAATATTGATTATTTTGTTAACTATACATTTTTGTAACACCTACTTTTGGTCTTGAGTTATCAAACAGTTAACACATGATATGCGTCGGAAATTTAATATATGATATTGTTGTTTCCATTGCCGGGAGTTGAACCCAGGTCTCTCGTGTGAGAGCCGAGTATCCTAACCAACTAGACTGCAATTGACCACATCCTGTGTGCTTTTTAATATTGCAATCATTGATTAGAAATAAATAATATTTATATTTTGCGCAAGCATTACCTAAAAACTAAGGATTATTCTAACACACTATCGTTTTTAAGATTTAATAAATCCAAGGGTTTTTATCAATGCAACATTAGCTCATGATATATGATATATCTACTTGTACCCGTGCGTCTCAGGTAAAAAGCCAGGATACGAGGCAACTTGATTACAATGGGATTCATTTAGTAAATGAATTAGTTATTGTACCATTCTAGTCCGATGTTACAAATAAAGAAACATGATGCAATGCTCATCGACAGTTGACCAAACTATAATTGGATGGAGTTATCCAAACTATAATTGTTGGTGTACTAATTTATCGTAACAATGTTGAGGAATAACCACGACTAAATATACTACTTCTTCTTGTCCCGAACAACATAATGTTTTTTCAAATTTCATTTGAAACCTATCCTATTAATTGAATAATGGGATTAAGTTTAGAAATTGATGTTAGGTGAAAAAAATGAAAGAAAAAGTTAATTGTACATTATTGTAACTACTTTAGGTCTTGAGTTTTTGAGTTATCAAACAGTTAACACATGACAAGCGTCGTTTTTATTCCTTAGGAGTTGAACGCGGGTTTCTCGTGTGAGAGCAGAGTATTCTTGCTAACTAGACTTCAATGGATCACATCTTGTGCACTTTTTAATATTGCAATCATTGATTAGTAATAAATAATATTTATATATTGCGCAAGGATCAACGAGAAACAGAGGATTATTCTAACACACTCTCCTTTTGAAACCTCTACTATTAATTGAATAATGTGATTAAGTTTAGAAATTGATGTGAGTAGAAAAAAATCAAAGTAAAGTTCTTTATCAATACTTCAAACATAATATTGATTATTTTGCTAATTGTACATTATTGTAACTACTTTAGGTCTTGAGTTTCTCCATTATCAAATTGTTAAGACATGACATGCGTCGCAAAATTTGATATATGATATTGTCCTTTTTATTCCTGGGAGTTGAACTGGGGTCTCTTGTGTGAGAGGCGAGTATTCTAACCAACAAGACCGCAATGGATCACATCTTGTGCACTGTTTAACATTGCAATCATTAATTAGTAATAAATAATATTTATATATTGCGCAAGCATACACAGGAAACAGAGGATTATTCTAACACACTCTTATTTTTAAGATTTAATAATTTCACCGGATTTTATCAATGCCAAATTAACTCATGATCTATGATATATCTAGTTTTTCCTATGCCTGTTCTTCTAACACACTCTCATTTTTAAGATTTATAAATTTCATTGGTTTTTATCAATGCCACATTAACTCATGATATATGATATATCTACTGTAAAACGCAAGGATCAGAGGCAATTTAATTACAATGGAATTTAGTTAATGTACCATTCTAGTTCTTTGTTACAAATAAAGAAACATGGTGCAATAGTCATTGACAGTTGACCATTATTCTACAATCTATGCGTATTGTTTGAAATTGTATCGAGTTATCCAAATTATAATGTTTGGTGTACTAATTTATCGTAACAATGGTGACGAATAACCACAATTAGATATATTGCTTCTTGTCCCGAACAACATAATGTTTCGTCCAATTTCATTCGAAACCTCTACCATTAATCGAATAATGGGATTAAATTAAGAAATTGATGTTAGGAGAAAAAAATTAAACTCAAGTTCTTTGTCAATCCTTCAAACATAATATTAATTATTCTGTCTGTTAATTGTATATTATTGTAAGAACTACTTTAGGGCTTGAGTTTTTTAGTTATCAAACAGTACACACATGACATGCGTCGCAAAATTTGATATATGATATTGTCTTTTCCATTGTTGGGAGTTGAACACTGGTCTATCGGGTGAGAGCCCAGCATCGTAACCAACTTGACTACAATGAATCACATCTTGTGGGTTTTTAATATTGCTATAATTGATTAGAAATAAATAATATTTATATATTGTGCAAGCATCAATGAAAAACTGAGGATTATTCTAACACACTATCGTTTTTAGGATTTAATAATTTCAAGGGTTTTTATCGATGCCACATTAACTCATGATATATGATATATCTACTTGTAGCCCGGCGTCCCAGGTAAAAAGTAAGCATCCGAGGCAACTTGATTACAATGTACCATTCTAGTCCTTTGTTACAAATAAAGAAACAGTGCAATAGTCATGGACAATTGACCATTATTCTACAATCTATGCGTATTGTTTGAAATTGTATCAAGTGATCCAAACTAGCAATGTTCAGGAATAACCACAACCAAATATACTGCTTCTTGTTTTCCCGAACAACATAATGTTGTACACGGGAGTCTCATGTAAAAAACAAGGATCCGAACCAACTAGACTACAATGGAATTCATTTAGTAAATGAATTAGTTAATGTAATATTCTAGTGGTTTGCTTCAAATAAAGAAATCTAGTGCGATGTTGATCGAAAGTTCACCATTATTTTACAATCTATGCGTATTTTTGGAAATTCTATCTAGTTATCCAAACTATAATTGTCGGCGTACTAATTTGGCGTAACCATGTTGAGAAATAACCACGACTAAATATATTGCTTCTTCTTGTCCCAAACAACATAATGTTTTGTCCAATTTCATTTGAAACCTCTACTATTAATTGAATAATGGGATTAAGTTTAGAAATTGATGTTAGGAGAAAAAAATAAAAGCAAAGTTCGTCATCAATCCTTCAAACATAATATTGATTATTTTGTTAATTGTACATTATTGTAATGTCTACTTGAGGTCTTGAATTTTTAAGTTATCAAACTCTTAACACATGCTATGAGTCGGAAATTTAATATATGATATAATCATTTCCGTTGCCGGGAGTTAAACCCGGTTCTCTCGGGTGAGAGCGAAGTATTCTAACCAACTAGACTACAATGGATGATATCTAGTGTACTTTTTAAAATTGCAGTCATTGATTAGTAATAAATAATATTTATATATTGCGCAAGCATCAACGTAAAATTTAGGATTAATTGAACACACTCTGGTTTTTAACATTTAATAATTTCAAGGGTTTGTATTGATGCGATATTAACTCATGATCTACGATGTATCTAGTTTTTCCCATACCAATTGTCGTACCCGGGAGTCTCGTGGAAAAAACAAGGATCTGAACCAAGTAGACTACAGTGGAATTCATTTAGTAAATGAATTAGATAAAGTAATATTTGAGTGCTTTACTACAGTTGACCATTATTTTGCAATCTATGCGTATTGTTTCAAATTGTATCAAGTTATCCAAACTATAATTGTTGGTGCAATCTATTCCCAGGAGTTGAACCCGGTTCTCTCGTGTGAGAGACAATTATTCTAAACAATTAGACTACAATGGATAACATGTTGTGCACTTTCTAATATTGCAATCATTGATTAGTAATAAATAATATTTATATATTGCGCAAGCATCAATGAGAAACAGAAGATTATTCTAACACACTCTCGTTTTTAAGATTTATTAATTTCACGGGTTTTGCACTATCGTTTCCATTGCCGGGAGTTGATCCCGGGTCTCTCGGGTGAGAGCCGAGTATCCTAACATAATATTGATTGTTTTGTTAATTGTACATTATTGTAACATCTACTTTAGGTCTTGAGTTTTTGAGTTATCAAACCGGTAACACATGGTATGAGTCAGATATTTAATATATGATATAATCATTTCCATTGCCGGCAGTTGAACCCGGGTCTCTCGGGTGAAAGCCGAGTATCCTAACCAACTAGACTACAATGGATCTTATCTTGTGTACTTCTTAATATTGCAATCATAGATTAGTAATAAATAATATTTATATATTGTGCAAGCATCAACGAGGAACTCAGGACTATTCTAACACATTGTCATTTTTAAGATTACATAATTTTAAGGGTTTTTCTCGATGCGATATTACCTCATGATCTATGATGGATCTAGTTTTTCCAATGCCTATTGTTGTACCTAGGAGTTGGAAATTTAGGTATTGAGTTTTTCAATTATCAAACAGTTAACAGATGATATGCGTCGGAAATCTAATATATGATATAGTCGTTTCCATTGCCGGGAGTTGATCCCGGGTCTCTCGGGTGAGAGCCGAGTATCCTAACCAACTAGACTACAATGGATCACATTTTGTGTGCTTTTTAATCTTGCAATGATTGATTAGAAATAAATAATATTTATATTTTGCGCAAGCATCAACGAAAAACTGAGGTTTATTCTACCACACTCTTGTTTTTAAGATTTAATAATTTCAAGGGTTTTTATAGATTGCACATTAACTCATGATATCTGACATATCTAATTCTACCCGGGCGTCTTAGGTAAAAAGCAAGCATCCGAGGCAATTTGATTACAATAGAATTCAGTTAGTAAATGAATTAGTTAATATACCATTCGAGTCCTTTGTTACAAATAAAGAAACATGGTGCAATGCTCATCGAGAGTTGACCATTATTTTGTATTCTTCGCCTATTCTTTGAAATTGTATCGAGTTATCGCAACTGTAATTGTTGCTGTACTAATTTGTCGTACCAATGTTGACGAATAACCACAACCAAATATACTTCTTCTTGTTGTCTCGAACAACATAATGTTTTGTCCAATTTCATTTGAAAGCTCTACCATTAATCGAATAATGGGATTAAGTTTAGAAATTGATGTTAGGAGAAAAAAATTAAAGTAAAGTTCGTCATCGATCCTTCAAACATAATATTGATTATTTTGTTAATTATACATTATTGTAACTCCTACTTTAGGTCTTGAGTTTTTGAGTTATCAAACAGATAACACATTATATGCGTCGGAAATTTAATATAATACATTGTCGTTTCCATTGCCGGGAGTTGAACCCGAGACTCTCAGGTGAGAGCCGAGTATCCTAACCAACTAGACTACAATGGATCAGATTTTGTGTGCTTTTGAATATTGCAATCATTGATTATAAATAAATAATATTTATATTTTGCGCAAGCATCAACTAAAAACTGAGGATTGTTCTACCACACTCTAGTTTTTAAGATTTAATAATTTCAAGGGTTTTTATCTATGCGACATTACGTCATGATCTATGACGTATCTAGTTTTTCCAATGCCTATTGTTGTACTTGGGCGTCTCAGGTAAAAATCAAGGAACCGAGTATTCTAACCAACTAGACTTCAATGGATCACATCTTGTACACTTTTTAATATTGCAATCATTGATTAGTAATAAAAAATATTTATATATTGCGCAAGCGTCAACAAGAAACAGAGGATTATTCTGACAGAGTCTCGTTTTTAAGATTTAATAATTTCATGGGTTTTTATCAATGCCACATTAACTCATGATATATAATGTATCTAGTTTTTCCTAAGCTTGTACTTGTACCCGCACGTTTCGAGTAAAAATCAATGATTTGAGACAACTTGATTAAAATGGAATTCATTTTTTTTGCAATCTATGCGTATTGTTTGAAATTGTATCGAGTTATCCCAACTATAATTATTGGTGTACTAGTTTATCATAACAATGTTGACGAATAACCACAACCAAATCTACCGCTTCTTGTTGTCCCAAACAACATAATGTTATACCCGGGAGTCTCGTGTGAAAAACAAGAATCCGAACCAACTAGAATAGAATGGAATTCATTTAGTACATGAATTAGTTAATGTAATATTCTAGTGCTTTGCTTCAAATAAAGAAATATGGTACAATGTTGTTCGAGAGTTCACCATTATTCTACAATCTATGCGTATTTTTGGAAATTCTATCAAGTTATCCAAACTATAATTGTCGGTGTACTAATTTGTCATAACCATGTTGAGAAATAACCACGACTAAATATACTGCTTCTATTGGTCCTGAATAACATAATCTTTTCTCAAATTTCATTTGAAACCTCTACTATTAATTGAATAATTGGATTAAGTTCAGAAATTGATGTTAGGAGAATAATATGAAAGCAAAGTTCGTCATCAATCCTTCAAACATAATATTGATTATTTTGTTAATTGTACATTACTATAAGATCTACTTTAGCTCTTGAGTTTTTGAGTTATCAAACAGTTAACAAAACATATGCATCGGAAATTTAATATATGATATTGTAGTTTCAATTGACGGGAGTTGAAACCGGGTCTCTCGGGTGAGAGCCGAGTATCCTAACCAACTAGACTATAATGTATCATATCTTGTGTACTTTTTAATGTTTTGATCAGTTATTATTAATAAATAATATTTATATGTTGCGGAAGAATCAACGAGAAACTTAGGACTATTCTAACAAACTCTCGTTTTTAAGATTTAATAATTTCAATGGTTTTTATCGATGTGATATTAACTCATGATCTATGATGTAGCTAGTTTTCCCCATGCCAACTGTTGTACCCGGGAGTCTCGTGTAAAAAACAAGGATCCAAACCAACTAGACTACACTGGAATTCTTTTAGGAAATGAATTAGTTAATATAATATTCTAGTGCTTTACTTCAAATCAAGAAACATGGTGCAATGCTCATCGAAATTGATTCGAACAACATAATGTTTGGTCCAGTTTCATTCGAAACCTCTACCATTAATCGAATAATGGGATTAAGTTTAGAAATTGATGTTAGGAGGAAAAAATCAAAGTAAAGTTCTTTATCAGTCTTTCAAACATAATATTGATTATTTTGTTAATTGTACATTATTGGAACACCTACTTTAGGTCTTGAGTTTGTGAGTTATCAAACAGTTAACACATGATATGCGTCGAAAATTTAATATATGATATTGTCGTTTCCATTGCCGGGAGTTGAACACGGGTCTCTCGGATGAGAGCCACGTATCCTAACCAACTAGACTACAATGGATCACAGTTAGTGTCCTTTTTAATATTGCAATCATTGATTAGAAATAAATAATATTTATATATTGCGCAAGCATCAACGATAAACAGAGGATTATTCTAACACACTCTCATTTTTAAGATTTAATCATTTCACGGGTTGACCATTATTGAGTAAATGAACTAGTTAATGTACTATTCTAGTGTTGTGCTACAAAGAAAGAAACATGGTGCAATGCTTGTCGATAGTGGACCATTATTTTGCAATCTATGCGTATTGTTTGAAATTGTATCAAGTTATCCAAACTACAATTATTTGTGTCCTAATTTATCGTAACAATGATAACGAATAACCACAACCAAATCTACCGCTTATTGTTGTCCCGAACAACCCTAATGTTATACCCGGGAGTCTCGTGTGAAAAACAAGGATCGGCACCAACTAAAATACAATGGAAGTCATTTAGTACATGAATTAGTTAATGTAATATTCTAGTGCTTTGCTTCAAATAAAGAAATATGGTACAATGTTGTTCGAGAGTTCACCATTATTCTACAATATATGCGTATTTTTGGAAATTCTATGAAGTTATCCAAACTATAATTGTCGGTATACTAATTTGTCGTAACCATGTTGAGAAATAACCACGAGTAAATATACTGCTTCTTCTGGTCCCGAACAACATAATCTTTTTTCAAATTTCATTTGAAACCTCTACTATTAATTGAATAATGGGATTAAGTTTAGGAGAAAAAAATGAAAGCAAAAATCATCATCAATCTTTCAAACATAATAATGATTATTTTGTTAATTGTACATTATTTAGATTAGTAATAAATAATATTTATATATTGCGCAAGCATCAACGAGCAACTGAGGATTATTCTAACACACTCTCGTTTTTAAGATTAAATAATTTCAAGGGTTTTTATCGATGCAACATTAGCTCATTATCAATCCTTCAAAGTAAAGTTCGTCATCAATCCTTCAAACATATACATTATTTGGTTAATTGTACATTATTGTAACATATACTTTAGGTCTTGAGTTTTTGAGTTATCAAACAGATAACGTATTATATGCGTCGAAAATTTAATATATGACATTGTCGTTTCCATTGCCGAGAGTTGAGCCCGGGTCTCTCCGTTGAGAGCCGAGTATCGTAACCAACTACACTACAATGGATCACATGTTGTGTGCTTTTTAATATTGCAATCTTTGATTAGAAATAAATAATATTTGTATTTTGCCCAAGCATCAACGAAAAACTGAGGATTATTCTACCACACTCTGGTTTTTAAGATTTAATAATTTCACGGGTTTTTATCGATGCCACATTAACTCATGACATATAATGTATCTAGTTTTTCCTATGCCTGTACTTGTATCCGCACGTTTCAATTTTATTACTGAAGCAATGTCTACCCTTTTTAATAGTCAAAGGGCAAATCTTCATGGTCTTTTCATCCCTAATTCGAGGAAGTCCCTGGTGGACTTGGAGTTCGCGGACGATACGATGCTATACCTCCAAGGAAATGAAGCGAATCTTGAGAGGGCATAGAGTGCTATTGAGCTCTTTTGCAAGCCATCGGGAGTATCCATCAATTGGAAGAAGTCGAAGGGTTTTTGGATCAGCTTGGAGTCCGAGCCTATTTGGAAGCCAAATGCTGAATTCAAATGGATTGCAAACGGGGAAGCCACTCGATATCTGAGAACGTGGATTGGGGTAGATATCGTCAAAGGAATTCAATTGCAACAAATTCAAAGCAAAATCTGTGACAAAATTCGCAACTGGTCAAGGATGAACTTATCATTGGCTGGCAGGATCATAGTAGCTAACCATGTGCTCTTCTCTACGTTATGGCATGCAGTTTCAGTGTGGATGTTTGACAAGCAAGCTATTCGTAATGTTAAAGTGTGTATTAGGGGATTCCTTTGGGCTGGGACGAGGAAAGACAAGGCGGCAACCAAAGTATCATGGTCTACGTTGGTTCTTCCCAAGAGTAAGGGGGGTTTAGGATTGATTGACCCTGGATTGTAGAGTCAAGCATTGTTATGCAAGGTATTGGTAAGGAGCTTGCTACCTGGTAACGAGTTATGGTAAACATTGATACATAATAGGAGCATTGTCTAGAGTCCAAGACTAGGTGGCCATTGGAAGTCACACAAAGCGTGGCCTTTTTGTATGGCCTTAAAGTTGAGGAAATCTAACCGGTTGGCTGATCGTACTTGTATGTCAGTGATGCCGGCGTGGAGTATGCTCCGTGGGCATCTAAGTCGGAATCGTCCAAGTACTAGTCCTGAATGGATGCGCCAACCCCTACTATGGAACGAGATCGTACAATCACCAGAAGGAACGATGCTTGGACAAAGCAAGCACATGACGTGGGCTACATTGTATTGTCTAGGGATACACTCGGTGGCTGATTGGATGTGGCTGTCCGACAATAATCATGATCAACTATATGAAGACTTGGGAAAGGTTAGAAATGGCAGAAAGATGCTTGACGTAGTTAATACAGCTGTCTCCTCGCTTCCTATTGGTAATGAGGAAGTGGGTGAATGGTCTAGACAATGTGATGATACCGGAAAAATTATCAATGTCAGGGGTCTAGGAAAGAATGGGAAGACCGTCCATATTGGATTATTAGATGAAAGTGCATGTCGGTACCCGATTAGAATTGTAGCAAGAGCCGGAAAGAAATTGAAGGTGAATCCACCAGTCGAAGAGGTTGAGGAGGATTGGATCTTGTACGTGGTTGAAGGCAAGCCTCTCGAGCGCGTAGAATGGGATCCCGTTGAATATACATGGAAGCGAGAACAAGATAAATCATTAGGTTTCTTCAAATACTCAACGCGGTTGGGGAGAAAGTTAGGTTCGTATCGTGAGAAGTGTGCCAACAAGTGGTCCCATGCAGCTATCGATTTAGCCTTCGTGGATAGAACTAGGAGCAAGATATGTGTAAAAAGTAACGTGCGGAAGCAAGTATGAAGACCGAACAGAAGGAAGAAAACTCAGGTTTAATGGAGAGCTTGAGCTTATGCAGTATATGCAGGAGAGACAAAGAGAGTGAGAGAGAAAACACAAGAACTATATTCAACAAAAGTACTCAATCTCTATTCACCACACTTTATACATATGTGTGTTCAATGAACACTTTTATACAAGTCCTAGAAGGACTGACCGAAGTACTGATAGTACTTCAATGCTCATTAAGAGCTCCTACACTAACTCCCAAATATATTCCTCACGGAATATCTTTCCTAATGGCCCCCCGGTTTATGCACCGATCCGGCCCTACCTACGCACCGGTTTGCGTACCGGTTTACGCATTCGGCCTAACTGATCAGTCCCAACCGATCCGGTCCTCGACTTCTTTAGCTGATCTGGCCGATGTTGAGCTTGTCTCTCAACACTCCCCCTCAAGCTCAACTTGAGGCTCTTCAGGATCTTCGGGCTCATAGCTCCGGTTCCTCCTGGCTTCACGCCTCGCTCGCGCTCCACGACCTGTTCGACTCCGCGTGCTTCGTCCCTTCCAGTCAGCTTGTCTGCTCATGTGGCCCTTAGCAGCTCTTCCGCTGTTGCGGTGTTGACGCTTCTCCTGCTGCCTTTTCTTCCGCTTGGGCCTCGGTTTATTCAGCGTATTTGAATCAAACATCCGAACCGACTCGGCTACCTCCGATCAGTTTTCCCTCTCGTCCGAGCTGGTTGTCTCCAACTTGTCTTCGGTCTTCTCGCCCTCGATGGCGTCATCTTCCCCATGCGTGGTTGGCTTTGGCTCTCTCCTTCGGCTGCTCCCCTTTTGTCCGCTTCCGGAGTTTTCCGCGGGTTCACCCTCGGCTTCTTCAACCGATCCGAAGTCGAACTCGACGACCGAGTCAACCGACTCGGTGTCGCGGTCTCCACTTCTTTCCAGCTGCCTTGCTTGGTCGTTCGGGACTGTTCTCCCCCTCAAGTTTGGCACGTTGAGGTGACGCAATCCGAGCGCACCTGAGAATTGCCGCAACTTGTCTAGACCAAGAGGCTTGGTAAAGATGTCGGCAGTCTGCCGATCCATCGGAACGTACTGAAGTTCGACTTCACCGGAAAGGACACGCTCACGGACGAAATGGTAGTGCACCTTAATGTGTTTGGTCCGTGCGTGGAAAACGGGGTTTTTCGCGAGCTAGATGCTGCTGAGGTTGTCGCAGTAGATCGTCGTGGGATCTAACACCTCCTCTTGCAGGTCCCTAAGTAGCCGCTTCAACCATATGGCTTCGCATGTTGCGACAGCCGCTCCTCGGTACTCAGCTTCGGTGCTCGACAGTGCAACTGTCGGTTGCTTCTTACTGCTCCACGCGATCGCGGCACTCCCGAGGGAGAACGCGTATCCGGACGTGGATCGGCGATCGGCGACATTGCCAGCCCAATCAACATCGGTGTAGCCGACTAACTGCGCGTCTGCACCGGTCCGATATAGCAGTCCCCGGTCCTTAGTGCCGTTGACATATTGAAGTATGCGTTGCGCACACTGGAGGTGCTCCTCGGTAGGTCGCGCCATGAACTGATTGATCACTCCGACCGGATAACTGAGGTCGGGTCGGGTGATGGTCAAGTATATGAGGCTTCTGATAATTGGTCGGAACTTCGTCGGGTCGCATACCTTTCCCGTATCGGGATGAAGCTTGACGGTTCTATCCAGAGGAGTCGAGACGGACTTACAATCAGCCATCCCGAATTTGAAGAGCATACTCAGCACGTAATAACGTTGGCTGATCAATATGCCTTCAGGGGTACGGATCACTTCGATCCCGAGGAGGTAATGAAGGTCCCCCAGATCCTTCATGTCAAACGATGCCGCAAGCTGGAGCTTCATGCTGTCGATTTCACCTAGGTCGGCACCGGTGATGACCAAGTCATCAACATATAGTAAAATACTAACTGGTCCAAGTCGACCTTTCCGGATGAACAGGGAAGAGTCTGATTTTGACGTGACGAAGCCCATCCGACGTAGTTGTTGCGTGATCTTCGCGTTCCAGGTATGCGGGGCTTGCTTCAGTCCGTAAAGGGACTTCTTCAGTCGGCATACTGCCAAAGAGTTCGTTCCAGAGTGAAATCTGGGGGGCTATACCATTTACTCTTGTTCCTCAAGGTCACCTTGCAGGAACGCATTCTTTACATCCATCTGATGTAAGTGCCACCTCTTCACTGCAGCTACTGCGAGCAAAACACGGACGGTCGTCATTTTCGCAACCGGCGCAAACGTCTCATCGTAGTCGATGTTGTGATTCTGTGCGTAACCCTTTGCCACTAGCCAAGCCTTGTACCGGTTGACCGAGCCATTGGTGTTGTACTTGAGCTTGTACACCCACCTACACCCGATCGGTTTTACCCCTCTTGGTGCGTCAACCAGGTCCCAGGTCTCGTTCTCGGCCAATGCGTGCATCTCTTCCTCCATCACGGCACGCCAATTCGCGTCTTTAGCCGCTTCTGCGTAGCTCTCCGGCTCACGCACTTCCGCCACACGGGTCATGTACGCATAATGATGCGCCATGTACTCGTTGTATCCGAACCGCAAAACAGGATTCTTCTGGCAGGTAGATCGGCGTAATCTCACATTAGCCGATGTCGAGGCCTTCTCGGTCGACGCGGACTTCACCTTTAAAGACCCGTCACCGGTTCTCTCGGAGTGAGACTCGCATTGGTTTGACTCGTTCCTATCCGTGCCGGAATCCGAAACCTTCTTCTTCCCTTTCTCTTTGTGCGTAAGCCGTCTCCTCGGCTTCCTCCGCGGGGAATGCACGACCGAGTCTCCACTACTCGCCGGCTCTTCATGGGACCGACTCAGTCGTCCAATCGGTCCACTTAAACAGAGTGAAATCGGACTCTCTTCGCGGGTCTCGATTTCGGGCTCATCCGGAGGCATCTCGGCCTCGCTGACCTCATCGTCAGAACTTAGATTGGAGTCGGGGTTCAGAGTTGGGGACTGGTACCAGGACGCGGACTCGTCAAACACAACGTCGCGGCTAACACGCGCTTGTTTGGTGCGAGGGTTATAGCACTTATAACCATTCTGCTCGTCCGAGTAACCAACCAAGATGCATTTCTCGTCCTTTGCATCTAGCTTCCTCCTTTTCTCCTTCGGTACATGCACATACGCAATGCTACCGAACACCCTCAAGTGTCGCAAGTTCGGCTTCGTTCCGAAATATAGCTCGTGCGCTGACACTTTGTGTCCGATCCGGTTCTGGATGTATACCACGGTCCTTACCGCCTCGGCCCAGTAGAACTTGGGCAAGCTCTTCTCCTCCAGCATTGCTCGTGCCACTTCCACAACTGACCGATTCTTCCTCCCGGCCACGCCGTTCTGCTCCGGCGTGTATCTACAACTGAATTCACGCCGAATTCCCATTTGTTGTAGATAACCGTTGAATTGACTAGAAAAGTACTCTTTCCCACCATCCGACCGCAGGCACATGATCTTTCGTCTCGTTTCCGTTTCCACGAACCCTTTGAGGTCCCGGAAACAGTCGAAGACTTTGGTCTTCCTCTCAATGAGGTAGATCCACGTGTGCCGCGTGTGGTCGTCGATGAAGGAGACGAAATATCGGCTCCCGCCAAGACTAACGTTTTGTGCCGGCCCCCATACATCGGAGTGTATAAGGTTGATCTTGTTCCGGCTCCGGTTTCACTCGTTTGGGAAAGGAAGTCGGTGTTGCTTCCCGAGCTGGCAGGCTTCACAAATTTGTGCCTTTCGGTCACTAAATTTGGGCAATCCGAACACTACCTGTTTCGATTACAGATCTTGAAGCCCCTGGTAGTTGACGTGGCCTATCCGCTTGTGCCACAAGTCGATGTCCAACTCGGATTTTTGTCCCTTCGCGAACATTGCGGTGCCGCCGTCAGTGGAATCGAGGATGAACATCCTCCCGTCTCTGCGCCCTTGTGCAATCACACGGCCTTCTTCCTCAATGAAGCACCCGAGGTGTGTAAACCGAACCTCCATCCCTTGGTCGACGATCTATCCGACCGAGACCAAGTTCTTCGTGATTGTCAAAACGTGCAGCACGTTCATGAGTTTCCCTTTCTGCCCGACATGGCTAAGGGGAACTTCTCCGACATTCGTGGTTTGACGCACCAGAGTCTACGTACCACACCTCGTCCGATCTCGGGGTGGTCCATTTCATTGAGTTTGCTTCGTGTCTCGTCACGAAGGCAGACCCTTCTCCGGCTCTCCCGGAGTCATCGGCGTAGTGCGATCGCTGCCGATTTCCCTTGTCGGTATGTCGGAGCCGTTTCCGGAACCAGTTCTCTCCGAATCGGCGCGCTTCTGCCAACACTCACTTTCCCTGTGGCCTTTCTTGCCACAGTACCAGCACTCCGCGATGGCCTTCCCTTCCCGGTTCTCATCGCTTCGACTCCCCCTGTTTTTCGAGGGTCCGGAGTTGCTATCGGCATCACTTCGGTGCCTTCTTCCTTGATCTCGTCGGCCGCCTCCATTGTGCGCCGACTCGCCTCGTCCTCCACGTCCACGGGGCCTATCTCCCTCCGTGTACAACATTCTGCTGTCGGTGTGCGTGCTTGTAGACGCACCCGTGGTTCTCCTCTACTAGGAGCATTGACTGTAAGTCGAAAAAGGACAACGTATTCTCCCGGGTACACACAGCCGTTCGGAATGCTCCGAACTTTGACGCCAAACCTCCGAGATAGATCTGGACCATCTCGCTCTTCTCGATGTTCACCTCTATGGAGGCAAGGGAGTCACAGATATCCTTGATCTTCGAGGTATAGTCCGCCACCGACAAGTCGCGTTGTCGTAGGTTGCTCAACTCCTGTCGGAGCTGAAGCTTCCTGGCTATGGTGCTCGCGGCGAAAATCTTCTTCAGATTTTCTCACGCACCCTTCGGCGTCTGTGCATCCCGAACATAGCTCAATAGCTATTCGCCCTGCTTGCCGATTGCTCCCACGACGGGAAGTCTCTGTGTGTAGATTCGGGTGCCGCGTCATTAGCTCCTTCGACATAACTCCAGTAGCAATGCCCGAGCAGGTACTAGTGCATCTTGTAGGACGAAGACGCGTAGTTGGTTCTGTCGAGCTTCTTTGTTGGAAGCAAGCTCGCCATGCCTCTATCCATCGTTCTTCTTGTTCTGCTTCGTCAAGCTGTGTCGGCTACAGAGAGGTTCTCAACCCTTGCGCTCTGATACCATGTAAAAAGTAACGTGCGGAAGCAAGTATGAAGACCGAACAGAAGGAAGAAAACTCAGGTTTAATGGAGAGCTTGAGCTTACGTAGTATACGCAGTATACGCGGGAGAGACAAAGAGAGTGAGAGAGAAAACACAAGAACTATATTCAACAAAAGTACTCAATCTCTATTCACCACACTCTATACATATGTGTGTTCAATGAACACTTTTATACAAGTCCTAGAAGGACTGACCGAAGTACTGATAGTACTTCAATGCTCATTAAGAGCTCCTACACTAACTCCCAAATATATTCCTCACGGAATATCTTTCCTAACGGCCTCCCGGTTTACGCACCAATCCGGCCCTACCTATGAAGCAGTCTGTGTACTGGTTTACGCATTCGGCCTAACCGATCGGTCCCAACCGATCCGGTCCTCGGCTTCTTCAGCTGATCTGGCCAATGTTGAGCTTGTCTCTCAACAATATGGAACTCATCCCTTCCCGAGTGGATCAAAGTTTTTTTCTGGTGAATCACCCATCGGGCTGCTCCAACGGGAGAGTGGCTTGGGAATAGAGGCGGCATGAGTGGTTGCAAGGCCTGTAGTGCGAGCTTGGAGGACATCGCTCATTTTTTGTGGTGCTACCCTTGAGCGCAAGAAACTTGGTTGAGGAGCTTAAGAATCTTGGCTCGGTTCGGGGTTGAGGTTCATGTATCGAGCGCAGCAATCACTTGGTTGGCCATTGAATCGGTGGAATGGAAACAATCCTTCTTTAAAGGTGTTACAAGGATCTGTGCAACCAGCGCAAGGAGGTTTATTCTTCTTACGGAACGCTGCGTGGACATATGGGTATTAGTGGTCGGCCTTACGGTCTGGCAAGTGTGGGTATCTAGGTGCAAGGAGACCTTCGCAGGTAAACGAACCTCACCGGCTGAGAATCTAATGATGATCTGGTTCAATCTTATTTCTACGTTGCGAGGTGAGTTTGAAAGTCTTCAAGGGCCATCTGACGCAAGTGAAGAAGCGAGAGCTCGTTTCTTGCTGAAATGGAGCGGTTCGTCGATGCTACAGATAATGGATGGTAAAGTGAAGTGGAATTATCAACCACCACGTTGGCTATTCCCTCCAAGTGTACCTAACATCTAGCTGGGTGTTGCCTTGAGGGGCGAATGGAGCACATCTATTCTGAATTCTGCTTGTATGAGGCTCACGTGGAGAATATGCGTTCGAGTTATGCTACACACATCGAATGATGTGGTGCTTTGAAGTTGTTTTTTTTTGTTGTTTCATCTACACATATTGTTTTCCTTCGACATGCAAGATGTCTTATAAGATATGAGTTGTAAATTATCCTTTGTACTTTGCTTAACTAATAGAAGTAGTTTTTTTTTTTGCAAAAAAAAAATTCAACGATTCGAGGCAACTTGATTACAATGGAATACATTGAGTAAATGAATTAGTTAATGTACTATTCTAGTGCTTTGCTACAAATAAAGAAACAAGGTGCAATGCTTGTCGATCATTGACCATTATTTTGCAATCTGTACATATTGTTTGAAATCCGTCAGTTAATGTTATGTTCGTCATCAATCCTTCAAACATAATATTGATTATTTTGTTAATTGTACATTATTGTAACACCTACTTTAGGTCTTGAGTTTTGGAGTTATCAAACAGTTAAAACATGATATCCGTCAGAAATTTAATATATGATATTGTCGTTTCCATTGCCGGGAGTTGAACCCGGGTCTCTTAGGTGAGAGCCGAGAATCCTAACCAACTAGACTACAATGGATCACATCTTGTGTACTTTTTAATATTGCAATTATTGATTAGTAATAAATAATATTTATATATTGCCCAAGCATCAATGAGAAACTGAGGATTATTCTAACACTCTGTTTTTTAAGATTTTATAATTTCAACGGTTTTTATCGATGTGACATTACCTTATCATCTATGATGTATCTAGTTTTTACAATGCCTATTGTTGTACCCGGTAATCTTGTGTAAAAAACAAGAATCTGAACGAACTAGACTACAATGGAATTCATTTAGTAAATGAATTAGTTAATGTAATATTCAAGTGCTTTCGTTCAAATAAACAAACATGGTGCAATGCTCATCAAGAATTCACCGTTATTCGACAATCTATGCGTATATTTGGAAATAGTATCAAGTTATCCAAACTATAATTTTCGGTGTACTAATTTGTCGTAACAATGTTGAGGAATAACCACCACTAAATATAGTACTTCTTCCTGTCCTGAACAACATAATGATTAGTTGAATTTCATATGAAACCTCTACTATTAATTGAAAAATGGGATTAAGTTTCGAAATTGATGTTAGAAGAAAAAAATCAAAGCAAATTTCGTTATCAATCCTTCAAACATAATATTGATTATTCTATTAATTGTACATTCTTGTAAAACCTACTTTAGGTCTTGAGTTCTCAAACAGTTAACACATGATATGCGTCGGAAATTTAATATATGATATCGTCGTTTCCATTGCTGGGAGTTGAACCCGGGTCTCTCGGGTGAGAGACGAGTATCCTAACCACCTAGACTACAATGGATCACATCTTGTGTACTTTTTAATATTGCAATCATTGATTAGTAATAAAAAATATTTATATATTGCGCAAGCAACAACGAGAAAGTGAGGATTATTCTAACACACTCTTGTTTTTAAGATTTAATAATTTCAAGGGTTTTTATCGATTCGACATTACCTCATGATCTCGGATGTGTCTAGTTTTTCTAATGCCAACTAGACTATAATGGAATTCATTAAGTAAATGAATTAGTTAATGTGTAATATTCTAGTGCTTTGTTTCAAATAAAAAAATATAGTGCCATGTTGATCGACAGTTCATCATTATTCTACAATCTATGCGTATTTTTAGAAATTCTATACAGTTATCCAAACTATAATTATTGGTGTACTAATTTGCCGTAACAATGTGGACGAATAACCACAACCAAATATACTGCTTCATGTTGTCCCGAACAACATAATGTTTTGTCCAATTTCAATTAAAACCTCTACCATTAATCGAATAATGGGATTAAGTTTACAAATTGATGTTAGGAGAAAAAAATCAAATTTCAGTTCTTTATCAGTCCTTCAAACATAATATTGATTATTTTATTAATTGTACATTATTGTAACACCTACTTTAGGTCTTGAGTTATCAAACAGTTAACAAATGATATGCGTCAGAAGTTTAATATATGATATTGTCGTTTCCATAGACGGGAATTGAACCCGGGTCTCTCGGGTGAGAGCCGAGTATTCTGACCAACTAGACTACACAAATAAACAGAAATGGTATAATGCTTGTTGATAGTTGAACATTATTCTGCAATCTATGCGTATTGTTTGAAATTGAATCAAGTTATCTAAACTATAATTGTTGGTGTACTAATTTATCGTAACAATGTTGAGGAATAGCCATAGCTAAATATACTTCTTCTTGTTGTCCCGAACCACATAATATTTTCTCCAATTTCATTCGAAACCTCTACCATTAATCGAATAATGGAATTAAGTTTAGAAATTGATGTTAGGAGAAGAAAATCAAAGTAATGTTCATCATCAATCATTCAAACATAATATTGATTATTTTGTTAATTGTACATTATTGTAAGACATACTTTAACACCTGATATGCATCGAAAATTTAATATATGATATTGTTGTTTCCATTGGCGAGAGTTGAACCCGAGTCTCTCAGGTGAGAGCCAAGTATCCTTACCAACTAGACTATCGTGGATCACATATTGTGTGCTTTTTAATCTTGCTATCATTTATTAGAAATAAATAATATTTATATATTACCACAACCAAATATACTGCTTCTTGTTGCCCCGAACAACATAATTTTTGTCCAATTTAAATTAAAACCTCTACCATTAACCGAATAATGGGATTAAGTTTAGAAATTGATGTTAGGAGAAAAAAATCAAAGTAAAGTTCTTTCTCAGTCCTTTAAACATAATATTGATTATTTTGTTAATTGTACATTATTGTAACACCTACTTTAGGTCTTGAGTTTTTGAGTTATCAAACAGTTAACACATGATTTGCGTCGGAAGTATAATATATGATATTGTTGTTTCCATAGACAGGAATTGAACCCAGCTCTCTCTGGTGAGAGCCGAGTATCCTAACCAACTAGACTACACAAATAAAGAAAAATGGTACAATGCTTGTCGACAGTAGAGCATTATTCTGCAATCTATGCGTATTGTTTGAAATTGAATCAAGTTATCTAAACTATAATTGTTGGTTTACAAATTTATTGTAACAATGTTCAGGAATAACCACAACTAAATATACTTCTTCTTATTGTCCCGAACCACATAATATTTTCTCCAATTTCATTCGAAACCTCTACCATTAATCGGATAATGGAATCATGTTTAAAAATTGATGTTAGGAGAAGAAAATCAAAGAAAAGTTCATCATCAATCGTTCAAACATAATATTCATTATTTTGTTAATTGTACATTATTGTAACACCTACTTTAGGACTTGAGTTTCTGAGTTTCAGAAAAATAACACCTGATATGCGTCGGAAATTTCATATATGATATTGTTGTTTCCATTGGCGAGAGTTGAATCCGGGTCTCTCAGGTGAGAGCCGAGTATGCTAACCAACTAGACTATCGTGGATCACATATTGTGTGCTTTTTAATCTTGCTATCATTTATTAGAAATAAATAATATTTATATATTGCGCAAGTATCAACGAAAAACTGAGGATTATTTTAACACACTCTCGTTAATTTACATTTCTAGTGCTTTGTTACAAATAAAGAAACATGGTGCAATAGTCATCGATAGTTGACCATTATTCTACAACCGATGCGTATTGTTTGAAATTGTAATCTAGTTATCCAAACTGTAATTGTTGGTGTACTAATTTGTCATAACAATGTTGACGAATAACCACAACCAAATATACTACTTCTTGTTGTCCCGAACAACATAATGTTTTGTCCAATTTCAATTAAAATCTCTACCATTAATCGAATAATTGATGTTAGGAGAGAAAAATCAAAGTAAAGTTCTTTCTCAGACCTTCAAACATAATATTGATTATTTTGTTAATTGTACATTATTGTAATGCCTACTTTAGGTCTTGAGTTTTTGAGTTATCAAACAATTAACACATGATACGCGTCGGAAGTTTAATATATCATTTTGTTGTTTGCATTACCGGGAATTAAACCCGAGTCTCTCGGGTGACAGCCGAGTATCCTAACCAACTAGACTACACTGGATCACATCTTGTGCACTTTTTAATATTGTAATCATTGATAAGTAATAAATATTATTTATATATTGCGCAAGCATCAACGAGAAACAGAGGATTACTCTAACACACTCTCGTTTTTAAGATTTAATAATTTCACGGGTTTTTATCATTGCCAAATTAACTCATAATCAATGATGTATCTAGTTTTTCCTATGCCTGTTTTTGTACCCGCGCATCTCTGGTAAAAATCAATGATTCGAGGCAAGTTGATTCCAATTGCATTCACTGAGTAAATGAATTAGTTAATGTACTATTCTAGTGCTTTTCTACAAATAAAGACACATGCTGCAATGCTCGTCGACAGTTGACCATTATTTTGCAATCTATGCGTATTGTTTGAAATTGTATCAAGTTATCCAAACTATAATTATTGGTGTACTAATTTGTCGTAACCATGTTGAGAAATAAGCACGACTAAATATATTGCTTCTTCTTGACCCGAACAACATAATATTAATTGAATAATGGGATTAAGTTTAGAAATTGATGTTAGGAGGAAAAATTAAAGCAAAGTTTGTCCGCAATCCTTCAAACATAATATTGATTCTTTTGTTAATTGTACATTATTGTAACACCTACTTTAGGTCTTGAGTTTTTGAGTAATCAAACAGTTAACACATGATATCCGTCGAAAATTTAATATATGATATTGTCGTTTCCATTGCCGTGAGTTGAACCCGGGTCTCCCGGGTGAGAGCCGAGAATCCTAACCAACTAGACTATAATGGATAACATCTTGTGTACTTTTTAATATTACAATTATTAATTAGTAATAAATAATATTTATATATTGCCCAAGCATCAATGCAAAACTGAGGATTATTCTAACACACTCTCTTTTTATATCGATGCAACATTACCTCATCATCTATGACGTATCTAGTTAACACAAGATCTGCGTCGGAAATTTAATATATGATGTTGTCGTTTCGATTGCCGGGGGAGTTGAACCTAGGTCTCTCAGGTGAGAGCCGAGTATCCTAATCGACTAGACTACAATGGATCATATCTTGTGTACTTTTTAATATTGCAATGATTGATTAGTAATAAATAATATTTATATAATGCGCAAGGAGCAACTAGAAACTAAGGATTATTCTAACACACTCTCGTTTTTAAGATTTAATAATTTCAAGGGTTTTTATCGATGTCAATTGTTGTACCCGGGAGTCTCGTGTTAAAAACAAGGATCCAAACTATAATTCTTGGTGTACTAATTTGTTGAAACAATGTTGAGGAATAACCACAAATAAATATACTGCTTCTTGTTGTCCCGAACAACATAATGTTTTGTAAAATTTCATTAAAAACCTCTACTGGGATGAAGTTTTGAAATTGATGTGAGGAGAAAAAAATCAAACCAAAGTTCTTTATCAATCCTTCAAACATAATATTGATTATTTTGTTAATTGTACATTATTGTAACTACTCTACGTCTTGAGTTTTTGAGTTATCAAACACATCACATGCGTCGCAAACTTTTATATATGATATTGTCCTTTCTATTCCCAGTAGTTGAACACGGGTCTCTTGGGTGAGAGGCTAGTATTTTAACCAACTAGACTTTAATGGATCACATCTTGTACACTTTTTAATATTGCAATCATTAATTAGTAGTAAATAATATTTATATATTGCACAGGCATCAACAAGAAACAGAGGATTATTCTAACACACTCTCGTTTTTAACATTTATTAATTTCACGGGTTTTTATCGATGCCACATAAACTCATGATATATAGTGTATTTAGTTTTTCGTATGCTTGTAGTTGTCCCCGCACGTTTCGAGTAGAAATTAACGATTCGAGGCAACTGGATTACAATGGAATTCATTTAAAAAATCAATTAGTCAATGTTCTAATAGAAAAAGTAATGTTCGTCATCAATCCTTCAAACATAATATTGATTATTTTGTTAATTGTACATTATTGTAACAACTAGTTTTTGAGTTATCAAACAGTTAACACATGATATCCGTCGGAAATTTAATATATGATATTGTCGTTTCCATTGCAGGGAGTTGAACTCAGGTCTATCGGGTGTACTTTTTAATATTGCAACTAGACTACAATGGATTATATCTTGTGTACTTTCTAATATTGCAATTATAGATTAGTAATAAATAATATTTATATATTGCACAAGCATCAACGAGAAACTCAGGATTATTCTAACACACTCTCATTTTTAAAATTAAATAATTTCAAGGGTTTTTATCGATGCGACATTACCTCATGATCGATGATGTATCTAGTTTTTCCAATGCCTATTGTTGTCCCTGGGAGTCTCGTGTAAAAAACAAGGATCCGAACCAAGTAGACTACAATGAAATTACTTTAGTAAATGAATTAGTTAATGTAATATTCTAGTGATTTGCTTCAAATAAATAAATATGTTGCAATGTTGATCGAGAGTTCATCATTATTCTACAATCTATGCGTATTATTGGAATGTTGATCGAGGAAAGTTCGTCATCAATCCTTCAAACATAATCTTGAGTTTTTGAGTTATCAAACAATTAAAACATGATATGCATCGGAAATTTAATATATGATATTGTCGTTTCTATTGTCGAGAGTTGAACCCGGGTCTCTCGGGTGAGAGCCTAGTATCCAAACCAACTAGACTACAATGGATCATATCTTGTATACTTTTCCATATTGCAATCATTGATTAGTAATAAATAATAATTTCAAAGGTTTCCATCGATGCCATATTAACTCATGATATAGGATATATCTACTTCTACCCGGGCGTCTCAGGTAAAAAGCTAGGATCCGAGGCAACTTCATTACAATGCTATTCATTTAGTAAATGACTTAGTTAATGTACCATTTTAGTCCTTTGTTAGAAATAAAGAAACATGGTGCATACTCATCGACAATTGACCATTATTCTGCAATCTATGCGTATTGTTTGAAATTCCAAACTATAATTGTTGGTGTAATAATCTGTCGTAACAAAGTTGTAGAAAAACTAGAACTAAATATATTGCTTCTTGTTATCTCGAACAACATAATGTTTTCACAAATTTCATTTGAAACCTCTACCATTAATTGAATAATGGGATTAAGTTTAGAAATTGATATTAAAAGAAAAAAATAAATAATATTTATATATTGCGCAAGCATCTACGAGAAACACGGGATTATTCTAACATAGTCTCCTTTTTAAGATTTAATAATTTCACGCGTTTTTATATATATGCCAAATGAACTCATTAGCTATGATGTATCCATTGCCAAGAGTTGAACCCGGTTCTCTTCAGTGGGAGCGGAGTATTCTAACCAACTAGACTACAATGAATTACATCTTCCCTCCTTTCTATTATTGCAATCATTGATTAGAATATATATATATATATATATTTTTCGCAAGCATGAACGAAAAACTGAGGATTATTCTAACACACTCTCGGTTTAAGATTTAATCATTTCAAGGGTTTTTATCGATGCCACATTAACTCATAATATATGATATATGTACTTGTAGTCGTGCGTCTCGGGTTATAAGCAAGCATCTGAGGCAACTTGATTATAATGGAATTCATTTAATAAATGAATTAGTTAATGTACCATTCTAGTCCTTTGTTACAAAAAAAGAAACATGGTGCAATGCTCATTGACAGTTAACCATTATTCGGCAATCTGTGCGTATTGTTTGAAATTGTATCGAGTTATCCAAACTATACTTGTTGGTGTACTAATATATCATAACAATGTTGCGGAATAACCACAACTAAATATACTTCTTGTTGTTGACCCGAACAACATAATGTTTCATCCAAGTTCATTCGAAACCTCTACTATTAATCGAATAATGGGATTAAGTTTAGAAATTGATATTAGGAGAAAGAAATCAAAGTAAATTTCGTCATCAATCCGTCTAGCATAATATTGATTATTTAGTTAATTGTACATTATTGTAACACCTACTTTAGCTTTTGAGTTTTCCAGTAATCAAACAGTTAACACATGGTATGTGTCAGACGTTAAATATATGATAATATCGTTTCCATTGCCGGGAATTGAACCCGGGTGTCTCGGGTGAGAGCCCAGTATCCTAACCAACTAGACTGAAATTGATATTAGGAGAAAGAAATCAAAGTAAATTTCGTCATCAATCCGTCTAGCATAATATTGATTATTTAGTTAATTGTACATTATTGTAACACCTACTTTAGCTTTTGAGTTTTCCAGTAATCAAACAGTTAACACATGGTATGTGTTAGACGTTAAATATATGATAATATCGTTTCCATTGCCGGGAATTGAACCCGGGTGTCTCGGGTGAGAGCCCAGTATCCTAACCAACTAGACTACCATGGACCACATCTTGTGCACTTTCTAATATTGTAATCATTGCTTAGTAATAAATAATATTTATATATTGCGCAAGCATCAACGAGAAACTGAGGATTATTCTATCACACTCTCGATTTTTTATTTAATAATTTCAAGGGTTTCTCTCGATGCCACATTAACTCATGATATATGATATATCTACTTGTACCCGTGCGTCTCAGGTAGAAAGCCAGGATACGACGCAACTGGATTTCAATGGAATTCATTTGGTAAATGAATTAGTTAATGTACCATTCTAGTCCTATGTTACAAATAGAGACACATGATGCAATGCTCATCGACAGTTCACCAATATTCTACAATCTATAGGTATTGTTTCAAATTGTATGGAGTTATCTAAACTATAATTGTTGGTGTACTAATTTATCGTAACAATGTTGAGGAATAACCACGACTAAATATACTACTTCTTGTCCCGAACAATATAATGTTTTGTCAAATTTCATTTGAAACCTCTACTACTAATTGAATAATGGGATTAAGTTTAGAAATTAATGTTAGGAGAAATTAATGTTGGGATTATTTTGTTAATTGTACATTATTGTAACAACTACTTTAGGTCTTCAGTTTTTCAATTATCGAACACTTAACACATGACATCCGTAGCAAAATATGATATATGATATCGTCTTTTCTATTGGTGGGAGTTGAACCCGGGTCTCTCGACAGTTGACCATTATTCTTCAATCTATGCGTAAAAAAACAAGGCTCCGAACCAACTAGACTACAAAGGAATTCATTTAGTAAGTGAATTAGTTAATGTAATATTCATGTGCTTTGCTTCAAATAAAGAAATATGGTGCAATGTTGATCGAGAGTTCACCATTACTCTACAATATATGTGTATTTTTTGAAATTCTATCAAGTTATCCAAACTATAATTGTCGGTGTACTAATTTGTCGTAACCATGTTGAGATATAAGCACTACTATATATATTTCTTATTCTTGTCCCGAACAACATAATGTTTTCTCAAATTTCATTTGAAACCTCTACTATTAATTGAATAATGGGATTAGGTTTAGAAATTGATGTTAGGAGAAAAAAATGAAAGCAAAATTCTAAATCAATCCTTCAAACAGAATATTGATTATTTTGTTAATTGTGCATTATTGTAACATCTACTTTAGGTCTTGAGTTTTTGAGTTATCAAACAGTTAACACAAGATATGCATCGGAAATTTAATATATGATATTGTCATTTTCATTGCTGGGAGTTGACCCGAGTCTCTCGGGTGAGAGCCGAGTAATCTAACCAACTAGACTTCAATGGATCACATCTTGTACACTTTTTAATATTGCAATCATTGATTAGTAATAAATAATATTTATATATTGCGCAAGCATAAACAAGAAACAGAGGATTATTCTAACACACTCTCATTTTTAAGATTTAATAAGTTCACAGGTTTTTATCTATGCCGAATTAACTCATCAGCATGTATCTAGTTTTTCCTATACGTGTACTTGTACCCACGTGTCTTGGGTAAAAATCAACGATTCTATGCATCTCGATTATATTGGAATTCATTTAGTAAATGAGTTGGTTAATGTACTATTCTAGTGCCATGCTCGAAATAAAGAAAAATGGTGCAATGCTTGTCTACAGTTGAACATTATTCTACCATCTATGCATATTGTTTGAAATTGTATCAAGTTATCTAAACTATAATTGTTATCAAATTTCCTTTGAAACCTCTACTATTAATTGAATACTGGGATTAAGTTTAGAAATTGATGTTAGGAGAAAAAATTGAAGCAAAGTTCATCATCAATCGTTCAAACATAATATTGATTATTTTGTTAATTGTACATTATTCCAACATGTACTTTAGGTCTTGAGTTATCAAACCATTAACACATGCTATGAGTCAGAAATGTAATATATGATATGATCATTTCCATTGCCGGGAGTTGAACCTGGGTCTCTCGGGTGAAAGCCAAGTATCCTAACCAACTAGACTACAATGGATCCTATATTGTGTACTTCTTCATATTGCAATCATAGATTAGTAATAAATAATATTTATATATTACGCAAGCATCAACGAGAAACTGAGGATTATTCTAACACACTCTGGTTTTTAAGATTAAATAATTTCAAGGGTTTTTATCGATGCGACATTACCTCATGATCCATGATGTATCTATTTTTTCCAATGCCTATTGTTGTACCCGGGAGTCTCGTGTAAAAAACAAGGATTCGAACCAACTAGACTACAATAGAATTCATTTAGTAAATGAATTAGTTAATTTAATATTCTAGTGCTTTTCTTCAAACAAAGAACTATGGTGCAATGTTGATCGAGAGTTCAGCATTACTCTACAATCTATGCGTATGTTTGGAAATTCTATCAAGTTATCCAAACTATAAAACCAACCTAAAGTTTGTCATCAATCCTTCAAACATAATATTGATTATTTTGTTAATTTTACTTTTTAGGTCTTGAGTTTTTGAATTATCAAACAGTTAACACAAGATATGCGTCACAAATTTAATATATGATATTGTCGTTTTCATTGCCGAGAATTGAACACAAGTCTCTCGGGTGAGAGCCGAGTAATCTAACCAACCAGACTTCAATGGATCCTATCTTGTGTATAGATATATTGCAATCGTAGATTAGTAATAAGTAATATTTATATATTGGGAAAGCATCAACGAGAGACTTAGTATTATTCTAACACACTCTCATTTTTAAGATTTAATAATTTGAAGGGTTTTTATCGATGCGACATTACCTCATGATCTATGATGTATCTAGTTTTTCCAATGGTTATTGTTGTAGCCGAGAGTCTCGTGTAAAGAACAATTATTCAAACGAACTAGAGTAGAATGGAATTCATTTACTAAATGAATTAGTTAATGTAATATTCATGTGCTTTCGTTCAAATAAAGAAACATGGTGCAATGCTCATGAATTCACCATTATTCGACAATCTATGTGTATTTTTAGAAATTGTATCAAGTTATCCAAATTATAATTCTTGGTATACTAATTAATCGTAACAATGTTGAGGAATAACCACGACTAAATATACTGCTTCTTCTTGTCCCGAACAACATAATGTTTTGTCAAATCTCATTTGAAACCTATACTATTAATTGAATAATGGGATTAAGTTTAGAAATTGATCTTAGGAGAAACAAATCAAAGCAAGGTTCGTCATCAATCCTTCAAACATAATATTGATTATTTTGTTAATTGTACATTATTCTAACAACTACTTTAGAGCTTGACTATTTGAGTTATCAAACAATTAACACATGATATACGTCGGAAATTTTATATATGATATTGTCGTTTCCATTGCCAGGAGTTAAACCCGGGTATCTCGGGTGAAAGCTAAGTATCCTAACCAACTAGACTACAATGGATCACATCTTGTGTGGTTTTTTATATTCCACTCATTGATTAGAAACAAATAATATTTATATATTGCGCAAGCATCAATGACAAACTGAGGTTTATTCTAACACAGTATCGTTTTAAGGATTTGATAATTTCAAGGGTTTTTATCGATGCCACATTAACTCATGATATATGATATATCTACTTGTAGTCGGGCGTCCCTGGTAAAAAGTATGGATTCGAGGCAACTTGATTATAATGTATCATTCTAGTCCTTTGTTAATGAATTAGTTAATGTACCATTGTAGTCCTTTGTTACAAATCAAGAAACACAGTCGAATAGTCATCGACAATTGACCATTATTCTACAATCTATGTATCAAGTAATCCAAACTATAATTGTTGGTGTAGTAATTTGTTATAACAATGTTCAGGAATAACCATAACCAAATCTACCGCTTCTTGTTTTCCCGAACAACATAATGTTCTAGCCGGGAGTCTCATGTAAAAAACAAGGATCCGAACCAACTAGACTACAATGGAATTCATTTAGTAAGTGAATTAGTTAATGTAATATTCATGTGCTTTGCTTCAAATAAAGAAATATGGTGCAATGTTAATCGAGAGTTCACCATTATTCTACAATCTATGCGTATTTTTGGAAATTCTATCCAGTTATCCAAACTATAATTGTCAGTGTACTAATTTGTCGTAACCATGTTGAGAAATAAGCACGACTAAATGTATTTCCTATTCTTGTCCCGAACAACATAATGTTTTGTCAAATTTCATTTGAAACATCTACTATTAATTGAATATTGGGATTAAGTTTAGAAATTGATGTTAGGAGAAAAAAATGAAAGGAAAGTTCGTCATCAAACCTTCAAACATAACATTGATTATTTTGTTAACTGTACATTATTGTAACATCTACTTTGGGTCTTGAGTTTTTGAGTTATCAAACCGTTAACACATGCTATGAGTCGGAAATTTAATATATGATATAATCAGTTCCATTGCCGGGAGTTGAACCTGGGTCTCTCGGGTGAAAGCCGAGTATCCTAACCAACTAGACTACAATGGATCCTATCTTGTGTACTTTTTAATATTGCAATCATAGATTAGTAATAAATAATATTTATATATTGAGCAAGCATCAACGAGAAACTAAGGATTATTCTCTCACACTCTCGTTTTTAAGATTAAATAATTTCAAAGGTTTTTATCTATGCGACATTACCTCATGATCTATGACGTATCTAGTTTTTCCAATGCCTATTGTTGTACCCGGGAGTCTCGTGTAAAAAACAAGGATCCGAACCAACTAGACTACCATAGAATTCATTTAGTAAATGAATTGGTCAATGTAATATTCTAGTGCTTTTCTTCAAATAAAAAACTATGGTGCAATGTTGATCGAGAGTTCAACATTATTCTACTATCAATGCGTATGTTTTGAAATTCTATCAAGTTATGCAAACTATAAAAACCAAACGAAAGTTTGTCATCAATCCTTCAAACATAATATTGATTATTTTGTTAATTTTACATTATTGTAATAGCTACTTTATGTCTTGATTTTTTTAGTTATCAAACAGTTAACACATGAAATGCGTCGCAAAATTATATATATGATATTGTCCTTTCTACTGCAAGGAGTTGAGCACGAGTATCTCGGGTGAGAACCGAGTATTCTAACCAACTAGACTTCAATGGATTACAGCTTGTGCACTTTTTAATATTGCAATCATTGATTGGTAATAAATAATATTTATATATTGCTTAAGCATCAATGAAAAACTGAGGATTGTTCTAACACACTGTCGTTTTTAAGATTTAATAATTTCACAGATTTTTATCGATGCCATAGTAACTCATTATATATAATGTATCCAGTTTTTTCTATTGCGTTTCGAGTAAGAATCAACGATTCGAGGCAACTTGATTACAATGGAATTCATTTGGCAATCCTCATCGACAGTTGACCATTATTGTGCAATCTATGCATATTGTTTGAAAGTGTTTCGAGTTATCCAAACTATAATTGTTCATGTACTAATTTGTCATACCAATATTGATGAACAAGCACAACCAAATATACATCTTTTTGTTGTCTCGAACAACATAATGTTTTGTCCAATTTCATGCGAAACCTCTACCATTAATCAAATAATGGGAGTAAGTTTAAAAATTCAATTTATTGATTATTTTGTTAATTGTACATTATTGGAACACCTACTTTAGGTCTTGAGTTTTTGAGTTATCAAACAGTTAACAGATGATATGCGTCGAAAATTTAATATATGATATTGTCGTTTCCATTGCCGGGAGTTGAACATGGGTCTCTCGGGTGAAAGCCGACTATACTAACCAACTAGACTACAATGGATCATATCTTGTGTACTTTTTAATTTTGCAATCATTGATTAGTAATAAATAATATCAATAAGAAACCGAGGATTATTCTAACACACTCTCGTTTTTAAGATTTAATAATTTTAAGGGTTTTTATCGATGCGATATTACCTCATGATCTATGATGTATCTAGTTTTTCCCATGCGAGTTGTTGTACTAGGGAGTCTCGTGTAAAAAACATGGATCCGAACCAACTAGACTACATTGGTATTCATTTAGTAAATGAATTAGTGAATGTAATATTTTAGTGCTTTACTTCAAATAAAGAAACATTGTGCAATGCTCATCGGGAATTCACCATTATTCGACAATCAATGCGTATTTTTGCAAATTGTATCAAGTTATCCAAACTATAATTGTTGGTGTACTAATTTGTCGTAACAATGTTGAGGAATAACCACGACTAAATATATTGCTTCTTCTTGTCCCGAACAACATAATGTTTTGTCAAATCTCATTTGAAACCTATACTATGAATTGAATGATGGGATTAAGTTTAGAAATTGATGTTTTGAGAAAAAAATCAAAGCAAAGTTTGTCGTCAATCCTTCAAACATAAGATTGATTATTTTGTTAATTGTATATTATTCTAACTACTTTACGTCTTGAGTTTTTGAGTTATCAAACAGTTAAGACATGACATGCGTCACAAAATTTTATATATGATATTGTCCTTCCTATTCCCGAGAGTTAAACCTGGGTCTCTTTGGTGAGAGGTGAGTATTCTAGCCAAGTAGACTACAATGGATCACATTTTCTACACTTTTTAATATTGCAATCATTGATTACTAATAAACAATATTTATATATTGTGCAAGCATCAACAAGAAATAGAGGATTATTCTAAGACACTATCGTTTTTATCGATGCCACATTAACTCATGACATATAATGTATCTAGTTTTTCCTATGCCTGTACTTGTACCCGCACGTTTTCATTTTATTACTGAAGCAATGTCTGCCCTTTTTAACAGTCAAAGGGCAAATCTTCATGGTCTTTTGATCCCTAATTCAAGGAAGTCACTAGTGGACTCGGAGTTCGCGGACGATACGATGCTATACCTCCAATTAAATGAAGCGAATCTTGAGACGGCACAGAGTGCTATTGAGCTCTTTTGCAAGCCATCGAGAGTGTCCATCAATTGGAAGAAGTCGAAGGGTTTTTGGATCAGCTTGGAGTCTGAGCCTATTTGGAAGCCAAATGCTGAATTCAAATGGATTTGCAAACGGGGAAGCCACTCGGTATCTGGGAATGTGGATTGGGGTAGATATCGACAAAGGAATTCAATTGCAACAAATTCAAAGCAAAATCTGTGACAAAATTCGCAACTGGTCAGGGATGAACTTATCATTGGCTGGCAGGATCATAGTAGCTAACCATGTGCTCTTGTCTACGCTATGGCATGCAGTTTCAGTGTGGATGTTTGACAAGCACGCTATTCGTAATGTTAAAGTGTGTATTAGGGGATTCCTTTGGGCTGGGATGAGAAAAGACAACATGGCAGCCAAAGTATCATGGTCTATGTTGGTTATTCCCAAGAGTAAGGGGGGTTTAAGATTGATTGACCTTGGATTGTAGAGTCAAGCATTGTTATGCAAGGTATTGGTAAGGAGCTTGTTACCTGGTAACGAGTTATGGTAAACATTGATACATAATAGGAGCATTGTCTGGAGTCCAAGACTAGGTGGGCATTGGAAGTCACACAAAGTGTGGCCTTTTTGTATGGCCTTAAAGTTGAGGAAATCTAACCGGTTGGCTGATCGTACTTGTATGTCAGGGATGCAGGCGTGTGGAGTATGCTCCGTGGGCATCTAAGTCGGAATCGTCCAAGTAATAGTCCTGAATGGATGCTCCAACCCCTACTGTGGAACGAGATCGTACAATCGCCAGAAGGAACGATGCTTGGACAAAGCAAGCACATGACGTGGGCTACATTGTATTGTCTAGGGATACACTCCGTGGCTGATTGGATGTGGTTGTCCGACAATAATCTTGATCAACTATATGAAGACTTGGGAAAGGTCAGAAATGGCAGAAAGATGCTTGACGTAGTCAATACAACTGTCTCCTCGCTTCCTATTGGTAATGAGGAAGAGGGTGAATGGTTCGGACAATGTGATGATACCAGAAAAATTATCAATGTCAGGGGTCTAGGAAAGAATGGGAAGACCGTCCATATTGGATTATTAGATGAAAGTGCTCGCTGGTACCCGATTAGAATTGTAGCAAGAGCCGGAAAGAAATGGAAGGTGAATCCACCAGTCGGAGAGGTTGAGGAGGATTGGATCTTGTACGTGGTTGAAGGCAAGCCTCTCGAGCGCGTAGAATGGGATCCCGTTGAATATACGTGGAAGCGAGAACAAGATAAATCATTAGGTTTCTTCCAATCCTCGACGCGGTTGGGGAGAAAGTTAGGTTCATATCGTGAGAAGTGAGCCAACAAGTGGTCCCATGCAACTATCGATTTAGCCTTCGTGGATAGAACTAGGAGCAAGATATGTGTAAAAAGTAACATGCGGAAGCAAGTATGAAGACCGAACAGAAGGAAGAAAACTCAGGTTTAATGGAGAGCTTGAGCTTACGCAGTATATACGGGAGAGACAGAGAGAGTGAGAGAGAAAACACAAGAACTATATTCAACAAAAGTACTCAATCTCTATTCACCACACTCTATACATATGTGTGTTCAATGAACACTTTTATACAAGTCCTAGAAGGACTGACCGAGGTACTGACAGTACTTCAATGCTCATTAAGAGCTCCTACACTAACTCCCAAATATATTCCTCACGGAATATCTTTCCTAACGGCTTCCCGGTTTACGCACCAATCCGGCCCTACCTATGCACCGGTCTGCGTACTGGTTTACGCATTCGGCCTAACCAATCGGTCCCAACCGATCCGGTCCTCGGCTTCTTCAGCTGATCCGGCCAATGTTGAGCGTGTCTCTCAACAATATGGAACTCATCCCTTCCCGAGCGGATCAAAGTTTTTTTCTGGTGAATCACCCATCGGGCTGCTCCAACGGGAGAGTGGCTTGGGAATAGAGGCGGCATGAGTGGTTGCAAGGCCTGTAGTGCGAGCTTGAAGGACATCGCTTATTTTTTGTGGTGCTGCCCTTGAGGGCAAGAAATTTGGTTGAGGAGCTTAAGAATCTTGGCTCGGTTCGGGGTTGAGGTTCATGTATCGAGCGCAGCAATCACTTGGTTGGCCATTGAATCGGTGGAATGGAAACAGTCCTTCTTTAAAGCTGATACAAGGATCTGTGCAACCAGCGCAAGGAGGTTTATTCTTCTTACAGAACGTTGCGTGGACATATGGGTATTAGTGGTCGGCCTTACGGTCTGGCAAGTGTGGGTATCTAGGTGCAAGGAGACCTTCGCGGGTAAACGAACCTCACCGGCTGAGAATGTAATGATGATCTGGTTCAATCTTATTTCTACGTTGCGAGGTGAGTTTGAAAGTCTTCAAGGGCCATCTGACGCAAGGAAGAAGCGAGAGATCGTTTCTTGCTGAAATGGAGCGGTTTGTCGATGCTACAAATAATGGATGGTAAAGTGAAGTGGAATTATCAACCACCGCGGTGGCTATTCCCTCCAAGTGTACCTAACATCTAGCTGGGTGCTGCCTTGAGGAGCGAATGGAGGACATCTATTATGAATTCTGCTTGTATGAGGCTCACGTGGAGAATATGCGTTCGAGTTATGCTACACACATCGAATGATGTAGTGCTTTGAAGTTGTTTTTTTTTGTTGTTTCATCTACACATATTGTTTTCCTTCGACATGCAAGATGTCTTATAAGATATGAGTTGTAAATTATCCTTTGTACATTGCTTAACTAATAGAAGTAGTTTTTTTTTTTGGAAAAAAATAATTCAACGATTCGAGGCAACTTGATTACAATGGAATACATTGAGTAAATGAATTAGTTAATGTACTATTCTAGTGCTTTGCTACAAATAAAGAAACAAGGTGCAATGCTTGTCGATCATTGACCATTATTTTGCAATCTGTACATATTGTTTGAAATTTTATCAAGTTATCCAAACTATAATTATTGGTGTACTAATTTATCGTAACAATATTGATTATTTTGTTAATTGGACATTATTGTAACACCTACTTTAGGTCTTGAGTTATCAAACAGTTAACACATGATTTGCGTCGAAAATTTAATATATGATATTGTCGTTGCCATTTCCAGGAGTTGAACTCGGGTCTCTCGGGTGAGAGCCGAGTATCCTAACCAACTAAACTACAATGGATCACATCTTGTGCAGTTTCTAATATTGTAATCATTAATTAGTAATAGATAATATTTATATATTTTGCAAGCATCAATGAGAAACTGATGATTATTATACCACACTCTCATTTTTATGATTCAATAATTTCAAGGGTTTTTATCGATGCCACATTTACTCATGATATATGCTATATCTACTTGTACCTGGGCGTCCCATGTAAAAAGCAAGGATCCAAGGCAAGTTAATAATAAGGGAATTCATTTAGTAAATGAATTAGTTAATTTACAATTCTAATGCTTTGTTACTAATAAAGAAACATGGTGCAATAGTCATCGATAGTTGACCATTATTCTACAATCGATGCGTATTGTTTGAAATTGTATCAAGTTATCCAAACTAAAATTGTTGGTGTACTAATTTGCTGTAACAATGTTGACGAATAACCACAACCAAATATACTACTTCATGTTGTCCCGAACAACATAATGTTTTGTCCAATTTCAATTAAAACCTCTATCATTAATCGAATAATGGGATTAAGTTTAGAAATTGATGTTAGGAGAAAAAAATTAATGTTATGTTCGTCATCAATCCTTCAAACATAATATTGATTATTTTGTTAATTGTACATTATTGTAACACCTACTTTAGCTCTTGAGTTATCAAACAGTTAACACATGATTTGCGTCGAAAATTTAATATATGATATTGTCGTTGCCATTTCCAGGAGTTGAACTCGGGTCTCTCGGGTGAGAGCCGAGTATCCTAACCAACTAAACTACAATGGATCACATCTTGTGCAGTTTCTAATATTGTAATCATTAATTAGTAATAGATAATATTTATATATTTTGCAAGCATCAATGAGAAACTGATGATTATTATACCACACTCTCATTTTTATGATTCAATAATTTCAAGGGTTTTTATCGATGCCACATTTACTCATGATATATGCTATATCTACTTGTACCTGGGCGTCCCATGTAAAAAGCAAGGATCCAAGGCAAGTTAATAATAAGGGAATTCATTTAGTAAATGAATTAGTTAATTTACAATTCTAATGCTTTGTTACTAATAAAGAAACATGGTGCAATAGTCATCGATAGTTGACCATTATTCTACAATCGATGCGTATTGTTTGAAATTGTATCAAGTTATCCAAACTAAAATTGTTGGTGTACTAATTTGCTGTAACAATGTTGACGAATAACCACAACCAAATATACTACTTCATGTTGTCCCGAACAACATAATGTTTTGTCCAATTTCAATTAAAACCTCTATCATTAATCGAATAATGGGATTAAGTTTAGAAATTGATGTTAGGAGAAAAAAATTAATGTTATGTTCGTCATCAATCCTTCAAACATAATATTGATTATTTTGTTAATTGTACATTATTGTAACACCTACTTTAGCTCTTGAGTTTTCGAGTTATCAAACAGTTAAAACATGATATCCGTCAGAAATTTAATATATGATATTGTCGTTTCCATTGCCGGGAGTTGAACCCGGGTCTCTCGGGTGAGAGCCGAGAATCCTAACCAACTAGACTACAATGGATCACATCTTGTGTACTTTTTAATATTGCAATTATTGATTAGTAATAAATAATATTTATATATTGCCCAAGCATCAATGAGAAACTGAGAATTATTCTAACACGCTCTGTTTTTTAAGATTTTATAATTTCAACGGTTTTTATCGATGTGACATTACCTTATCATCTATGATGTATCTAGTTTTTCCAATGCCTATTGTTGTACCCGGTAGTCTTGTGTAAAAAACAAGGATCTGAACGAACTAAGCTACAATGGAATTCATTTAGTAAATGAATTAGTTAATGTAATATTCAAGTGCTTTCGTTCAAATAAACAAACATGGTGCAATGCTCCTCAAGAATTCACCATTATTCGACAATCTATGCGTATTTTTGGAAATAGTATCAAGTTATCCAAACTATAATTTTCGGTGTACTAATTTGTCGTAACAATGTTGAGGAATAACCACGACTGAATATAGTACTTCTTCCTGTCCTAAAAAACATAATGATTAGTTGAATTTCATATGCAACCTCTACTATTAATTGAAAAATGGGATTAGGTTTAGAAATTGATGTTAGAAGAAAAAAATCAAAGCAAATTTCGTTATCAATCCTTCAAACATAATATTGATTATTCTATTAATTGTACATTCTTGCAAAACCTACTTTAGGTCTGGAATTCTCAAACAGTTAAAACATGATATGCATCGGAAATTTAATATATGATATCGTCGTTTCCATTGTTGGGAGTTGAACCCGGGTCTCTCGGGTGAGAGCCGAGTATCCTAACCAACTAGACTACAATGGATCACATCTTGTGTACTTTTTAATATTGCAATCATTGATTAGTAATAAATAATATTTATATATTGCGCAAGCAACAACGAGAAAGTGAGGATTATTCTAACATACTCTTGTTTTTAAGATTTAATAATTTCAAGGGTTTTTATCGATTCAACATTACCTCATGATCTCGGATGTGTCTAGTTTTTCTAATGCCAACTAGACTATAATGGAATTCATTAAGTAAATGAATTAGTTAATGTGTAATATTCTAGTGCTTTGCTTCAAATAAAAAAATATAGTGCCATGTTGATCGAGAGTGTATCATTATTCTACAATCTATGCATATTTTTAGAAATTCTATACAGTTATCCAAACTATAATTATTGGTGTACTAATTTGCCGTAACAATGTTGACGAATAACCGCAACCAAATATACTGCTTCATGTTGTCCCGAACAACATAATGTTTTGTCCAATTTCAATTAAAACCTCAACCATTAATCGAATAATGGGATTAAGTTTACAAATTGATGTTAGGAGAGAAAAATCAAAGTTCAGTTCTTTATTAGTCCTTCAAACATAATATTGATTATTTTGTTCATTGTACATTATTGTAACACCTACTTTAGGTCTTGAGTTTATGAGTTATCAAACAGTTAACACATGATATGCATCAGAAGTGTAATATATGATATTGTCGTTTCCATAGACGGGAATTGAAGCCGGGTCTCTCGGGTGAGAGCCGAGTATCCTGACCAACTAGACTACACAAATAAACAGAAATGGTACAATGCTTGTTGACAGTTGAACATTATTCTGCAATTTATGCGTATTGTTTGAAATTGAATCAAGTTATCTAAACTATAATTGTTGGTGTACTAATTTATCATAACAATGTTGAGGAATAACCACACCTAAATATACTTCTTCTTGTTGTCCTGAACCACATAATATTTTCTCCAATTTCATTCAAAACCTCTACCATTAATCGAATAAGGGAATTAAGTTTAGAAATTGATGTTAGGAGAAGAAAATCAAAGTAAAGTTCGTCATGAATCATTCAAACATAATATTGATTATTTTGTTAATTGTACATTATTGTAAGACATACTTTAACACCTGATATGCATTGAAAATTTAATATATGATATTGTTGTTTCCATTGGCGAGAGTTGAACCCGGGTCTCTCAGGTGAGAGCCAAGTATCCTTCCCAACTAGACTATCGTGGATCACATATTGTGTGCTTTTTAATCTTGCTATCATTGATTAGAAATAAATAATATTTATATATTGCGCAAGCATCAACTAAAAACCGAGGATTATTTTAACACACTCCCCTTTTAAGGATTTAATAATTTCAAGAGTTTTTATCGATGCCACATATACTCATAATATCTGGTATATCTACTTGTAGCCGGGCGTCACATGTAAAAAGCAAGGATCCGAGGAAACTTGATAAAAATGGAATTCATTTAGTAAATGAATTAGTTAATTTACATTTCTAGTGCTTTGTTACAAATAAAGAAACATGGTGCAATAGTCATTGATAGTTGACCATTATTCTACAACCGATGCGTATTGTTTGAAATTGTATCTAGTTATCCAAACTATAATTGTTGGTGTACTAATTTGCCGTAACAATGTTGACGAATAACCACAACCAAATATACTGCTTCTTGTTGCCCCGAACAACATAATTTTTGTCCAATTTAAATTAAAACCTCTACCATTAATCGAATAATGGGATTAAGTTTAGAAATTGATGTTAGGAGAAAAAAATCAAAGTAAAGTTCTTTCTCACTCCTGTAAACATAATATTGATTATTTTGTTAATTGTACATTATTGTAACACCTACTTTAGGTCTTGAGTTTTTGAGTTATCAAAACAATTAACACATATGCGTCGGAAGTTTAATATATCATATTGACGTTTGCATTTCCGGGAATTAAACCCGAGTCTCTTGGGTGACAGCCGAGTATCCTAACCAACTAGACTACACTGGATCACATCTTGTGCACTTTTTAATATTGTAATCATTGATTAGTAGTAAATATTATTTCTATATTGCACAAGCATCAACGAGAAATAGAGGATTACTCTAACACACTCTCGTTTTTAAGATTTAATAATTTCACGGGTTTTTATTGATGCCAAATTAACTCATAATCAATGATGTATCTAGTTTTTCCTATGCCTATTCTTTTACCCACGCGTCTCGGGTAAAAATCAATGGTTCGAGGCAACTTGATTACAATGGAATTCATTTAGTAAATGAATTAGTTAATGTACTATTCTAGTGCTTTGCTACAAATAAAGAAACATGGTGCAATGCTTGTCGACAGTTCACCATTATTTTGCAATCTATGCGTATTGTTTGAAATTGTATCAACTTATCCAAACTATAATTATTGGTGTACGAATTTGTCATAACCATGTTGAGAAATGAGCACGACTAAATATATTGCTTCTTCTTGACCGAACAACATAATATTTTGTCAAATTTCATTTGAAACCTCTACTATTAATTGAATAATGGGATGAAGTTTTGAAATTGATGTTAGGAGGAAAAATTAAAGCAAAGTTTGTCATCAATCCTTCAAACATAATATTGATTATTTTGTTAATTGTACATTATTATAACACCTACTTTAGAGCTTGACTTTTTGAGTTCAAATAAAGAAACATGGTGCAATGCTCATGAATTCACCATTATTCGACAATCTGTGTGTAGAATTAGAAATTGTATCAAGTTATCCAAATTATAATTCTTGGTGTACTAATTTATCGTAACAATGTTGAGGAATAACCACGACTAAATATACTGCTTCTTCTTGTCCCGAACAACATAATGTTTTGTCAAATCTCATTTGAAACCTATACTATTAATTGAATAATAGGATTAAGTTTAGAAATTGATCTTAGGAGAAACAAATCAAAGCAAGGTTCGTCATCAATCCTTCAAACATAATATTGATTATTTTGTTAATTGTACATTATTCTAACAACTACTTTAGAGCTTGACTTTTTGAGTTATCAAACAATTAACACATGATATACGTCGGAAATTTTATATATGATATTGTCGTTTCCATTGCCGGGAGTTAAACCCGGGTCTCTCGGGTGAAAGCTAAGTATCGTAACAGACTAGACTACAATGGATAACATCTTGTGTGCTTTTTTATATTGCACTCATTGATTAGAAATAAATAATATTTATATATTGCGCAAGCATCAATGACGAATTGAGGGTTATTCTAACACACTATCCTTTTAAGGATATGATAATTTCAAGGGTTTTTATCGATGCCACATTAACACATGATATATGATATATCTACTTGTAGACGGGCGTCCCAGGTAAAAAGTAAGGATGTGAGGCAACTTGATTATAATGTATCATTCTAGTCCTTTGTTAATGAATTAGTTAATGTACCATTGTAGTCCTTTGTTACAAATCAAGAAACATAGTCGAATAGTCGTCGACAATTGACCATTATTCTACAATCTATGTATTAAGTAATCCAAACTATAATTGTTGGTGTAGTAATTTGTCATAACAATGTTCAGGAATAGCCATAACCAAATCTACTGCTTCTTGTTTTCCCGAATAAACATAATGTTCTAGCCGGGAGTCTCATGTAAAAAAGAAGGATCCGAACTAACTAGACTACAATGGAATTCATTTAGTAAGTGAATTAGTTAATGTAATATTCATGTGCTTTGCTTCAAATAAAGAAATTTGGTGCCATGTTAATCGAGAGTTCACCATTATTCTACAATCTATGCGTATTTTTGGAAATTCTATCCAGTTATCCAAATTATAATTGTCGGTGTACTAATTTGTCGTAACCATGTTGAGATATAAGCACGACTAAATATATTTCTTATTCTTGTCCCGAACAACATAATGTTTTGTCAAATTTCATTTGAAACATCTACTATTAATTGAATATTGGGATTAAGTTTAGAAATTGATGTTAGGAGAAAAAAATGAAAGGAAAGTTCGTCATCAAATCTTCAAACATAACATTGATTATTTTGTTAATTGTACATTATTGTAACATCTACTTTGGGTCTTGAGTTTTTGAGTTATCAAACCGTTAACACATGCTATGAGTCGGAAATTTAATATATGATATAATCAGTTCCATTGTCGGGAGTTGAACCCGGGTCTCTCGGCTGAAAGCCGAGTATCCTAACCAACTAGACTACAATGGATCCTATCTTGTGTACTTCTTAATATTGCAATCATAGATTAGTAATAAATAATATTTATATATTGCGCAACCATCAACGAGAAACTGAGGATTATTCTCTCACACTCTCGTTTTTAAGATTAAATAATTTCAAGGGTTTTTATCTATGCGACATTACCTCATGATCTATGACGTATCTAGTTTTTCCAATGCCTATTGTTGTACCCAGGAGTGTCGTGTAAAAAACAAAGATCCGAACCAACTAGACTACCATAGAATTCATTTAGTAAATGAATTTCTCAATGTAATATTCTAGTGCTTTTCTTCAAATAAAACACTATGGTGCAATGTTGATCGAGAGTTCAACATTATTCTACTATCAATGCGTATGTTTGGAAATTCTATCAAGTTATCCAAACTATAAAAACCAAACTAAAGTTTGTCATTAATCCTTCAAACATAATATTGATTATTTTGTTAATTTTACATTATTGTAACAACTACTTTATGTCTTGAGTTTTTGAGTTATCATGATATGGGTTGGAGATTTATAATATGATATTGTCATTTCCATTGCTGGGAGTTGAACACGGGTCTCTCGGGTGAAAGTCGAGTATCCTAACCAACTAGACTACAATGGATCCTATCTTGTTTATAAATATATTGCAATCATAGATTAGTAATAAGTAATATTGATATATTGGGCAAGCATCAAAGAGAAATTGAGGATTATTCTAACACACTCTCGTTTTTAAGATTTAATAATTTGAATGGTTTTTATCGATGTGACATTACCTCAGGATCTATTATGTATCTAGTTTTTCCAATGCTTATTGTTGTAGCCGGTAGTTTCGTGTAAAAAACAACTATCCAAACCAACTAGAGTACAATAGAATTCATTTAGTAAATGAATTAGTTAATGTAATATTCAAGTGCTTTCGTTCAAGAAAAGCAACATGGTGCAATGTTCATCGGGAATTCACTATTATTTGACAACCTATGTGTATTTTTAGAAATTGTATCAAGTTATCCAAACTATAATTCTTGGTGTACTAATTTATCGTAACAATGTTGAGGAATAACCATGACTAAATATACTGCTTCTTCTTGTCCCGAACAACATAATGTTTTGTCAAATCTCATTTGAAACCTATACTATTAATTGAATAATGGGATTTTTAGAAATTGATGTTTTGAGAAAAAACTCAAAGCAAAGTTCGTCGTCAATCCTTCAAAGATAATATTGATTATTTTGTTAATTCTAGATTATTCTAACAACTACTTTAAAGCTTGAATTTTGGAGTTATCAAACAATTAACACATGATATACGTCTGAAGTTTTATATATGATATTGTTGTTTCCATTCCCGGGAGTTAAACCCGGGTCACTCGGGTGAAAGCCAAGTATCCTAACCAACTAGACTATAATGGATCATATCTAGTGTACTTTTTAATATTGCAACCATTGATTAGTAATAAATAATATTTATATATTGCGCAAGTATCAATGAGAAACTGACGATTATTGTAACACACTCTCGTTTTTAAGATTTTATAATTTCAAGGGTTTTTATCGATGCGATATTAACTCATGATCTATGATGTATCTAGTTTCTCCCATGCCAATTGTTGTACCTAGGAGTCTCGTGTAAAATATAAGGATTTGAACCAAGTAGACTATAGTGGAATTCATTTAGTAAATGAATTAGTTAATGTAATATTCGAGTGCTTTAGTACAGTTGACCATTATTTTGCAATCTATTCCCAGGAGTTTGAAATTGTATTAAGTTATCCAAACTATAGTTGTTGGTGCAATCTATTCCCAGGAGTTGAACCTGGGTCTCTCGTTTGAGAGCCAAGTATTCTAACCAACCAGACTACAATAGATCACATCTTGTGCACTTTTTAATATTGCAATCATTGATTAGTAATAAATAATATTTATATATTGCGCGAGCATCAACAAGAAACAGAGGATTATTCTAACACACTCTCGTTTTTAAGATTTAATAATTTCACGGGTTTTTATCGATGCCAAATTAACCCATGATATATGATGTATCTAGTTTTTCCTATGCCTTTGCTTGTACCCGCGCATCTCGGGCAAAAATCAACGGGACGAGGCAACTGGATTACAATGGAATTCATTGAGTAAATGAATTAGTAAATGTATTATTCTAGTGCTTTGCTACAAATAAAGAAACATCGTGCAATGCTTGTTGACAGTTGACCAGTATTTTGCAATCTATGCGTATTTTTTGAAATTGTATCAAATTATCAAAACTATAATTGTTGGTGTTGTAATTTATTGTAACAATGTTGAGGAATAACCACAACTGAATATACTGCTTCTTGTTTTCCCGAACAACATAATGTTTGGTACAATTTCATTCGAAACGTGTACCATTAATCGAATAATGGGATTAAGTTTAGAAATTGATATTAGCAGAAAAAAACATCGTGCAATGCTTGTTGACAGTTGACCAGTATTTTGCAATCTATGCGTATTTTTTGAAATTGTATCAAATTATCAAAACTATAATTGTTGGTGTTGTAATTTATTGTAACAATGTTGAGGAATAACCACAACTGAATATACTGCTTCTTGTTTTCCCGAACAACATAATGTTTGGTACAATTTCATTCGAAACGTGTACCATTAATCGAATAATGGGATTAAGTTTAGAAATTGATATTAGCAGAAAAAAATTAAAGTAAAGTACATAATCAATACTTCAAACATAATATTGATTATTTTGTTAATTGTAACACCTACCTTAGGTCTTGAGTTTTTAATTATCAACCTGTTAACAAATGATATGCGTCGAAAATTTAATATATGATATTGTCGTTTCCAATGTTGGGAGTTGAACCCGGGTCACTCGGGTAACAGCTGCGTATCCTAACCAACTAGACTAAAATGGTTCACATCTTGTGTGCTTTTTAAGATTGCAATGATTGATTAGGAATAAATAATATTTGTATATTGCGCAAGCAACAACGAGAAATTGAGGATTATTCTAACACACTCTCGTTTTTAAGATTTAATAATTTCAAGAGTTTTTATCGACGCGACATTACTTTATGAGCTATGATGTATCTAGTTTTGCCAATGCCTATTGTTGTACCCGGGAGTCTCGTGTAAGAAACAAGGATCTGAACCAACTAGACTACAATGGAATTCATTTAGTAAATGAATTAGTGAATGTAATATTCTAGTGCTTTACTTCAAATAAAGGAACATGGTGCAATGCTCATCGGGAATTCATCATTATTCGACAATCTATGCGTATTTTTGGAAATTGTATCAAGTTATCCAAAGTATAAATGTTTGTGTACCAATTTGTCGTAACAATGTTCACGAATAACCACGACTAAATATATTGCTTCTTCTTGTCGCGTACAACATAATATTTTGTCAAATTTCATTTGAAACCTCTACTATTAATTGAATAATGGGATTAAGTTTAGAAATTGATGTAAGGAGAAAAAAATTAAAGCAAAGTTCTTTATTAATCCTTCAAACATAATATTGATTATTTTTTTAATTGAACATTATTCTAACTACTTTATGTCTAGAGTTTTTGAGTTATCAAACAGTTAACACATGAAATGCGTCGCAAAATTATATATATGATATTGTCCTTTCTACTGCCAGGAGTTGAGCACGAGTATCTCGGGTGAGAGCCGAGTATTCTAACCAACTAGACTTCAATGGATCACATCATGTGCACTTTTTAATATTGCAATCATTGATTGGTAATAAATAATATTTATATATTGCTTAAGCATCAATTAAAAACTGAGGATTGTTCTAACACACTGTCGTTTTTAAGATTCAATAATTTCAAGGCTTCTTATCGATGCCACAGTAACTCATCATATACAATGTATCTAGTTTTATCTATCGCGTTTCGAGTAAGAATCAACGATTCGAGGCAACTTGATTACAATGGAATTCATTTGGCAATCCTCATCGACAGTTAAACATTATTCTGCAATCTATACGTATTGTTTGAAATTGTATCGAGTCATCCAAACTATAATTGTTCGTGTACTAATTTGTCATACCAATACTGATGAACAACCACAACCAAATATACATCTTTTTGTTGTCTCGAACAACATAATGTTTTGTCCAATTTCATGTGAAACCTCTACCATTAATCAAATAATGGGAGTAAGATTAGAAATTCAATTTATTCATTATTTGTTTAATTGTACATTATTGGAACACCTATTTTAGGTCTTGAGTTTTTGAGTTATCAAACAGTTAACAGATGATATGCATCGAAAATTTAATATATGATATTGTCATTTCCATTGCCAGGAATTGAACACGGGTCTTTCGGGTGAAAGCCGATTATACTAACCAACTAGACTACAATGGATCATATCTTGTGTACTTTTTAATTTTGCAATCATTGATTAGTAATAAGAGAAACTGAGGATTATTCTAACAAACTCTCGTTTTTAAGATTTAATAATTTCAAGGGTTTTTATCGATGCGATATTACCTCATGATCTATGATGTATCTAGTTTTTCCCATGCGAGTTGTTGTACCAGGGAGTCTCGTGTAAAAAACAAGGATCCGAACCAACTAGACTACATTGGAATTCATTTAGTAACTGAATTAGTGAATGTAATATTTTAGTGCTTTACTTCAAATAAAGAAACTTTGTGCAATGCTCATCGGGAATTCACCATTATTCGACAATCAATGCGTATTTTTGCAAATTGTATCAAGTTATCCAAACTATAATTGTTGGTGTACTAATTTGTCGTAACAATGTTGAGGAATAACCACGACTAAATATACTGCTTCTTCTTGTCCTGAACAACATAATGTTTTGTCAAATCTCATTTGAAACCTATACTATTAATTGAATAATGGAATTAAGTTTAGAAATTGATGTTTTGAGAAAAATATCAAAGCAAAGTTCGTCGTCAATCCTTCAAACATAATATTGATTATTTTTTTAATTGTATATTATTCTAACTACTTTACGTCTTGAGTTTTTGAGTTATCAAACAGTTAAGACATCACATGCGTCACAAAATTTTATATATGATATTGTCCTTCCTATTCCCGAGAGTTAAACCCGGGTCTCTTTGGTGAGAGCCGAGTATTCTAGCCAAGTAGACTACAATGGATCACATTTTCTACACTTCTTAATATTGCAATCATTGATTACTAATAAATAATGTTTATATATTGCTTAACCATCAATGAAAAACTAAGGATTGTTCTAACACACTGTCATTTTTATTAATAATTTCACGGCTTTTTATCGATGCCACATTAACTCATGATATATAATGTATCTAGTTTTTCCTATCGCATTTCGAGTAAGAATCAACGATTCCAGGCAACTTGATTACAATGGAATTCATTTAGTAAATAAATTAGTTAATGTACCATTCTAGTCCTTTGCTACAAATAAAGAAACATGGTTCAATGCTCATCGACAATTGACCATTATTCTACAATCTATGCATATTGTTTAAAATTGTATCGAGTTATCCAAACTATAATTGTTGGTGTACTAATTTGTCGTACTAATGTTGACGAATAACCACAACCATATATACAACTTCTTGTTGTCTCGAACAACATAATGTTTTGTCTAATTTCATTTGAAACCTCTACCATTAATCGAATAATGGGCGTACGTTTAGAAATTGATGTTAGGAGAGAAATATCAAAGTAAAGTTCGTCATCAATCCTTCAAACATAATATTGATTATTTTGTTAATTGTAACATTTACTTTAGGTCTTGAGTTTTCGAGTTATCAAATAGATAATGCATTATATGCGTCAGAAATTTAATATATGACATTGCCGTTTCCATTGCCAGGAGTTGAACCCGGATCTCTCGGTTGAGAGCCGAGTATCCTAACCAACTAGACTACAATGGATCACATTTTGTGTGCTTATTAATATTGCAATCATTGATTAGAAAGAAATAATATATATATTTTTCACAAGCAACAACAAAAAACTGAGGATTATTCTACCACACTCTCGTTTTTAAGATTTAATAATTTCAAGCGTTTTTCTCGATGCCACATTCACTCATGATATCTGATATATCTAGTTGTACCCGGGCGTCTCAGGTTAAAAGCAAGGAACCGAGTATTCTAACCAAGTAGACTTCAATGGATCACATCTTGTACACTTTTTAATAATGCAATCATTGATTAGTAATAAATAATATTTATATATTGCTCAAGCATCAACAAGAAACAGAGGATTATTCTAACACACTCTCGTTTTTAAGATTTAATAAATTCACGGGTTTTTATCGATGGCACATTAACTCATGATATATAATGTATCTAGTTTTTCCAATGCCTATTGTTGTTCCCAACTATAATTGTTTCAAGTTAACCCAACTATAATTGTTGATGTACTAATTTGTCGTACCAACGTTGACTAACAACCACAACCAAATATACTTCTTTTTGTTGTCTTGAACAACATAATGTTTTGTCCAATTTGATTTAAAATCTCTTCCATTAATCGAATAATGGGATTAAGTTTAGAAATTGATATTAGGAGAAAAATTTTAAAGTAAAGTTCTTTGTCAATCCTTCAAACATAATATTCATTACTTTGTTAATTGTACATTATTGGAACAACTACTTTAGGTCTTGACTTTTTGAGTTATGAAAAAGTTAACACATGATATGCGTTGAAAATTTAATATATGATATGATCTTTTCCATTACCGGGAATTGAACACGGCTCTCTCGTATGAGGGCCGAGTATCCTAACCAACTAGACTACAATGGATCACACTAAATGTGCTTTTTAATACTTCAATCATTGATTAGAAATAAATGATATTTATATATTGCGCAAGCATCAACGAGAAACAGAGGATTATTCTAACACACTCTCGTTTTTAAGATTTAATCATTTCACAGGTTGACCATTATTAAGTAAATGAACTAGTAAATGTACTACTCTAGTGCTTTGCTACAAATAAAGAAACATGGTGCAATGCTTGTTGATAGTTGACCATTATTTTACAATCTATGCGTATTGTTTGAAATTGTATCAAGTTATCGAAACTATAATTGTTGGTGTACTAATTTGTCGTACCAATGTTTACATATAACCACAACCAAATATACTGTTTCTTGTTGTCTCGAACAACATAATGTTTTGTCCAATTTCATTTGAAACTTCTACCATTAATCAAATAATGGGATTAAGTTTACAAATTGAAGTTAGGAGAAAAATATCAAAGTAAAGTTCGTCATCAATGCTTCAAACATAATATTGATTATTTTGTTAATTGTACATTATTGTAACATTTACTTTAGGTCTCGAGTTTTTGAGTTATCGAACAGATAACACATTATATGCGTCGGAAATTTAATATTTTACATTTTCGTTTCCATTGCCCGAAGTGGAAACCGAGACTGTCGGGGGAGAGCCGAGTATCCTAACCAACTAGACTACAATGGATCATATTTTGCGTGCTTTTTAATACTGCAATCATTGATTAGAAATAAACAATATTTATATTTTGCGCAAGCATCAACGAAAAACTTAGGATTATTCTACCACACTCTCAATTGGACCGTGAAGTCGAAACAAGGAGTGCGGACAGTAGGCAATCGGTGGGTGTAGTATGTAAGATGTAGAGTTATAGAGAAAAGGTTTAGGGTTTAGGAATTAGGGTTTGAGTTTTGGTTTAGGGTTAGGGTTAGGGTTAGGGTTAGGGTTAGGGTTTAAGAATTAGGGTTTAGTGTTTGTTTTGGGCTTAGGGTTTAGAGGGTAAAAGGGTTTACGATTAAGTGCAAGAGGGGATAAAGTGAAAAGAAACACCAAGAATAATTTGAGCACACCCAAATCATTTGACAAACTTGGTGTAAGTGAGGCATAATAAGAGATAGAGGAAGGGGAGGGAGAGAGAGAGAGAGAGAGAGAGAGAGAGAGAGAGAGAGACGAGGGATTAATCACTAACATTAAAATTAGAAACAAGCTAAAACATAACCATAAGCTAAATAGTCTAGATTAGAGAGAGGGAGAGATTAAGAAGGAGACTAATTTTCATTAAGAAAAAGGAAAAATTACAATACGATGGGTAATGGTTATGAGCAAACTAGTTTCGCCCCCTACGGGGCTCATCAGTGCTACCATGACCATTCGGGGTGGATAGGTTTATATAGGGAGTTTTCGGAGTGGCTTTAGAGAAATGACAATAGGGAGTGGGGTTGTGCTTATGGATGTGATTGAAAGGGGTGGAAAGATTTGGAGAAGAAGGAAGAGGATTTATGGGCTTTAATGTGATAAGGGGAAGGCTTTGGTATGAGGTTATATTGTAAAAGGAGGGATAAGAAGAAAAGGGAGAGTTTAGGATATAAAATGTAAAAAGTGAGAAAATATAAGGGGCATTAAGAGAGAGGGGGAAACAAGGCTTACGTGAGATGATGAGAAGGGAAGGAGAGAGAGAGAGAGAGAGAGAGAGAGAGAGAGAGAGAGAGAGAATGAGTAGACATAAGGGGAGTGAGTAGATCTAGGAGGAGAGAGAGTGGGAAAACGTGAAAAAATTAAGAGAGAGCAAAAGGGGAGAGAGAGGAGAGAGATGTGTGTGTAAACTAGAAAAAGTAAGAGAGAGAAAGGAAAGAGGAAAGAGGTAAGGGAGAGAGACATGTGTGGGAAAAATAAAGAACACGTTCGCGTTCACAAGTGGAAGGATTGCGCATTCCACTTGTAGAATCTTCTTAAAACGAAGAAAATACACCCTCTCTACAATAATTGGATGCACTAGTATCACATGTTCCTCAACTTGATAAGAATTTGCAAATATAAAAATACATGATAGATCTACGAGTGGAGATCATTAGAAATCATGCAAGTTTAGACATGTTGATAAGTTAATGTAGGCATAATAAAGTTCAACTATGGCTCAATATGGCACTATTGTGCGACAAGGGAAACACTAACTTAAAGACTTATATTAATTAGGTAGGTTTTACAAAAATATGAGGTGTACTTGTATCCATACTAATAAAATGAGATATAATTTATACTTTGACCCATACGTGCATGTATGTAATTGTGGAAAATGTAGGATAGTGCACATTAGGATAAGTGATTGGAATAACTAACTTATTAAAGTATTCAATACTTATATTAAAAGTTGATCTAATCTATTCCTCAGTTTGTTCATATGGGATCAAACCATATGTGTATATAATTGTGCACAATGTAAGGCAGTGAACTTTAGGATAATGTCGTGGAAATAAGAAACCTATTAGGCTTTCATACCTGTATTTAAAATTGATCTACTCTATTGCTTAGGTGATTCACACAAGATCAAACTCCGAACGATAACGCAACTGGAACCATTATCAACACACTACACAATCTAAGCAGCAATGGAATAGAAACATAATAGTTTTAACAATATAAGACAAAGATCCATAATAACAACATGGACAGTCATGGCAACAATTATAGGGCCATGTTCTGTTAAGGTTAGCTTGGACCAAAATCAGCCTCCATTTAAGCTAGTTCATGTTTCTCCATAAGTTTAGTAGTCAGCTATGCACGCGGTGAAACCAATATCATAAATCTACTAATCAAGTATATAAAAATAAAATTGAAACATATAGATGATTATAAAGAATAGAATCCACTAGGTAAAACCCAAAATTTGTATTAATAATGTGAAATCTTAACAAATCGTCAGTGTCATATTCTTTATAGAGTCTATTACATAGCAATCAATTCATCAACGTCATTTTCTTCATCATCTTGTGTAGAACTGTCTTCGGCTATACGTGCATTGGTTTCCCCTGTTAGCCGAGCCAACGAAATATCTTCTATAAGCTCATCATCAAGCTCTATTAGCTCCCCCGGTTCGCCGGCTAACGGAGGAATAGGCTCTCGCGAAGCAGGTTGAAACCTTTCTGTATTGGCGAGGTTCTTTGCACCGACCTCCTCATCCTGGTCTGGGCACTCCCACAAAGCCTTAATCCGCATATTAATAAATATAACTTGGTCCTCGTCCTTCTCCAATGCAACTGTATTTCTAAACAACTTCAATGCACATGCTGACGTAGTTCCTATGATGTAAGTAACAAGAAGATTTAGTTGTCAAACGAAAAAAAAGTGATTGGTTATCTCAAGATCGTTACCCTAGTTCGAGGAATACCTGTGCCAGAAAAGAGATCTAATATCCAGTCTCCTTCGACAGAAAACATCTCGATCAAGCGCATCATAAGTCGTTGAGGTTTTTGGTATGGGTTGACAAGTCCCCGTTCTGTCGTGGTGACATGTCGCAATTTCCGAGTCACTGCTGGATATACCAACAGATTTGAACCTCCCACTTCATTAGAATGCTCTTTGATTCTCTGTTTTTTAATTTCATCGAAGTAGCCAACCGTTATGTATTCAATGGCATTAACGAACCGAAAAGTTGGCCCTCTATTTACATTGGTCTTGATCCTATAAAAAATAATTCATCGAGTTAAGAATAGATTCAACAACCTTAAGAATTGCAATATAATGAAAGACACCTATAAATAATCCTTACCATGCAAGGTTCTCGATGCCATGGCAACGAGATCTCAAAGCTTGAGCTACCGAGTACCCTTGGTCCATACTATGAAAGACAACTATTCGCCACAAGGATGCGGTCGTTAGCTCAGCGAAATCCTTGACCATCTTCTCCAATTGTTTAAACCTAAACGGTTCATCGTCGTATGATGACCCAGCCATTCGAAATCCGTAAGGAATATCCGCAATCATTAGCGTATATTCCTTCTTTGGCACCTTCTGGATCAAGTCGATGACATCACCGCAAACCACATTGTAGTAAAGATCTCTCGTAATATCTTTTTTGTGGCTAAATTTTTTAAACGAGCCATCTTCCTCCATTTCGTACGCCTTGACTAAGCGACGATCCTTTTCTTTTCTGGCTCGCTCGAGATGTGCAAGGAAGGATGTAGGGAAATCGTGTATATCCTTAACTTCTCCTTGTTTCTTGCCTCGACACGGTTTCTAATAGAAGCAATAGGACATCAGGTATTATTATACAAGCTCTACATATGATGAAAGGGTAATGAAAAAACATGAATACTAACCCAATCCTTGAATGCAATAAAATACTCTGATAACGCCTTATACGAAGACGTTAGAGGATAATCCTCGGTCACTTGTTCCCAAGTTATACATCCAAGTTGTTTCATCATAACTTCTTGGATCTTCATGTACACCTTATGACTGTAAAATTAGAAATCAAGATTAGAACTTTGAATTACACCAGATAGACTACAATTTCAGTATTTGAAAGACTTACTTATTGAACTCAGTGACCATTTCTTCAAGGCTTAAATCTTTCGCCACAACCCTTGACAAAACCGACACAAGAAGCTGCTCGTCCTTAATACCTTGCATCGCTCTCCATAGAGACAGCTTCATGTCGTCTGCCGCTTCTTCAATTGTCAAGTCAATTTTCTTGGCGGCTTGTGACTTTAATTCTAGTTGAGGGTCAACCCTACATTTCTTTTGTCGTTGACCCTTTACCTCCTTATTCTCCCACATTGAGAATATTTGATCTTGGAGGTCCCATACTTCTCCATCTCTAAACGCCAATTGAAACCAAGACTCATACTTTCGAAGACCATCGGACCTAACATTATCATCTACCACAATACCGACTTCATGCAGACATTGACGTCGAAGGCCTGGATGTAACTTCACACCAAACTTTTGTTTCACATCTAAATACTCGTGGTGGAAGAACCGTATACGCTCAATAGACGACATTTTCTGCCTATAGTCATTATCATTATTATGGTCCCATGCCAACAGCTTAGCCTCTTCGGTTGTGAGCCCAACATAAATTTTGCACTCGGCATACTTGAAGAAGAAAGTGGTTGGATGTTCTCTCACAAGTTGCCGACGTGCCTCTGCTGAATGCGATCCACCAATGACAAAATAATTATATTGATCATGCTTTCTGATATCAAAATCTTCAATGGTTTCACATTCTTCAGGATCCACCATAACAATAAAAGGCACCACAGTGGCATGAGGATTAATTTTCATTTTTTTCTTGAGATTTTGAACATGCATGCGATGAGGCTCTCTAATCTCAAGTGGTCTTCGACCTGTTTTTTCATCAATAGGGGGCCGATGGATGTGTGTTATAGGCAAATTAAATACTTGCCCTTTCCTGACCAGCTTCCGTTGCATTAACTCTCTCCTTATTTTATTCTGCTCGGATGACAAGACACCCGAGGCCAGCTCGGCTCCTGGCGTCCCCTTATTATCCTCTTCTTCATTTTCACTTGTTGAATCCGTATCCGACATTTTCGTTGTCTTCTTCTTGGCTGGTCTTGACTGGACTTTGGATACCTTTTTTGTGGCCTTCAATAGGGAGGGCTCTTCATCTCTTAGAGTTACATGGCCTTGTATATAAGGCCTCAAGGTAACAATCAGGTTTTGTGAGTTATCAAGTGCTTTTTTGAACACTTCAGGCCCACAAGATTCCTTTACTAAAAGGTCTTCTGAAAGGAACACTTTACGTACCCCCTTGGAGCACTCTATCATTACCAGTATGTTGGCCGAATCTGCATCTTCGTAGTCAAATCGTAGAATACGGCTATACATAAATGGGGTTTCTTTTCCAAGCTGCCCCTCACCCTTCTTCTTTGCTGTATACAATACGACTTTTTTCTTTGAGTCGACATATTGCATACACCATTCCTTGTCCGTTAGATCTCGGTCAGGAAGGTTTTCGCCTCTAGTAGCGGCGACAAGTTTCTTTTGGCTAACATCACTATGTGGCTGAGATTTTGTCTCTTCGTTAAAGAGAAGCTTTTTTCCTCTCTTCATGGTCTCAGGAGTTACCTTGGTCTGGGCTTCGATTGGAGAACCTTGTATGCGAAGCTTAATTTTCTTCACGGGTCGGTCCGACAGGTTCTCAAACGACCTATTTAAGAAAGTATATGCAAAAACATAAGTTAGACAGTCACGTAGATTGAAGTTGTATATTATAATGAAGAACAGTTTCTAGGAGCAGTAACATATTCAAAAATCTATTATAGGCAGGGCTATTCAACCTAGAAAATATATATCGTAATAAGTAAAACGGGTTATATATTCTTTTAAATAGTAGGTATGACTTATATAGATTCTAAACCTATATTGAGGAGAATTTGCCATAGTGAAGGCAATTTGTAGATCATTTTCTACTATTTTAAGCTAAAGTAGGTCATAAAACACCTATAATTAGAGCATGTATTTCTTTAAAAGTAAGTAAAGTCAACATAAAAAAGACTGATTTTGCCAGACAATTTGATATCATTTCCACCCCATAAACGATTTTTCTCTCTCAAAGCCTTCTTATATATAGGGACTCGATACGGCGTATCGAGTTCGTGTTTAAAACCTACACTTTAAACTGGAACTCGATACGCTGTATCGAGTTCATGGTTAAAGTGTAGGTTTTAAACACGAACTCGATACGCCGTATCGAGTTCGTGTATAAATATTTTAAACCTACACTTTAAACACGAACTCGATACGGCGTATCGAGTTCGTGTTTAAAACCTACACTTTAAACACGAACTCGATACGGCGTATCGAGTTCGTGTTTAAAACCTACACTTTAACCACGAACTCGATACGGCGTATCGAGTTCGTGTTTAAAACCTACACTTTAAACACGAACTCGATACGCCGTATCGAGTTCATGGTTAAAGTGTAGGTTTTAAACACGAACTCGATACGGCGTATCGAGTTCATGTATACAATACAAATATTTATACACGAACTCGATACGGTGTATCGAGTTCGTGTTTAAGACCTACACTTTAACCATGAACTCGATACGGCGTATCGAGTTCGTGTTTAAGACCTACACTTTAACCATGAACTCGATACGGCGTATCGAGTTCCGGTTTAAAGTGTAGGTCTTAAACACGAACTTGATACGCCGTATCGAGTTCGTGTATAAATATTTGTATTGTATACATGAACTCGATACGCCGTATCGAGTTCTTGAGAATCGAAACATATTTACAAAAATGTCCACAGTGTCAGAGGCCTACCTAGAGTCCTCGCGCTCGATTCTCTTTGAAGACATGGTTGATCGTGTTGAAGTGGAGGCGGAGATCGCGCTTTCGTGCTTTGTGCTCTGAGTGCTTTGTGTGCTCTGTGTGCTCTGTACGCTCTGTACGCTCTGGTGAGTGAAATATGATGAGGTCTTCCTATTTATAGGGATTGAACCCATGGTTAAAGTAACCATAGTCACCTTAACCAATGTTGGTAACTTTGAGGATAGTTAGTTGGTAACCATAGTCACATTAACTAGAGTAACTTATGATTGTATTAATGATTACAAAGTCAAACTAACATATTGATCAATCTTTTATAGTCATAACAACCTACAATCACTTCAAAGGTTATGAAGGAGACAATGATAGAGGTTCATGAATGTACCAATGATTAATTACTAAAAGCAACAATTTTTATGACTCTCAAATGTTATGTATTAAAGATGTGGGCATGAATTAACCAATGATTGATAAGTCTAATATTTAAAATGGTGAGCATTAAAGAACCAATGAGTGAGACGTTCTATATCAAAATGGGTGTCATTAATTAGCCAATGATTTTAACATTAATCCAACATATTCAAGGCTTGTTAATGATTAGTTTTATATTTTACTTGATTTAACATCATTTAGATCTAGTTTATATAATGATTGATAATTTAAGTTAAATTACTTTATTAAAAATAATTTTTAGATGTATTGTATTAATAGAATATTACATAATATAGACATTCTATTGATTTGGCTCTTGTTTAGAGAGAAGTTTATGTTTAGGGAGGAGTATATGGTTAGAGAGGAGTATAACTTAGAGAGCCCTATCTAGACCTTAAGCCATGAGTGAAGATTCACCGTTCTCGATTGAAGAATATTGTTTGTCATCAGACCCATCGTTTTCTACTGAAGAGTATTGTTTGTCAACAGAGTCACCATATTCGATTGAAGAATATTGTCTTTCGACCGACTCACCATATTCTATCGAAGAATATTGTCTGAGCTCATCTACAGGGAATGTAAATAATGACACATGTGAAGAGTTCTCTATTGAAGAATACGATATTAATAAAGATACCGAGAATGAAGGAAGTGCCCAGGAAACATTGAATAACATTGGCGATGGTCAGAATAGAGAATTAGACTGTAACAAGGTTACACCAACCTCTATGCAAGAAGAGAAATCTGGGAGCCCTATGCATATTAGAAGAATCCCACGAAGAATTCGTCTGGCTAGATTTAGCTTGGTGACATCAGATAAACAGATTGGATTTGATGTCAACAAAATATGTTGTGCCCGTGGTTGTATGTCTATGATTGGAATATCAAAGTTGCGAGAATTAAGGCGATACTATTTTTCGATGACCGGTGATGAGCAAGACACTTAACTCGGATCACATATGCAACTAGTATCTGACAAATGTACGGGGATCAAAGTATCATTCGAGTATTATATCTTCCATGCGCAACAGATATGTAGAGTTGCATTCAAAATTGTGTTATGTGTTAGTAACATGCGGCTACATAGAGTACAACAATGTCTACTTAGCGGGGATCAGATGCTCAATTGTAAAGAGGTTCCAAGTATGAAAGGTGCAATTGGAAGACTAGCTATTGGCTGGATGAAAACTTACTTTCAGTTAAATTGTGAAGTAATGCCCACTACAGGTAGGATGCATCTTTCTGATAATTATACCCATCGGGAAGTTTATGATGTCTATCAATCTGAAATGCTGGGCTCACGTAATAAGTCTATCACCTATAGCCAATTCACAAGATTATGGAGAGCTCAGTTTTCAAATGTTATTATTCCTCGTAAAGTACGTATGGGGTATTGCTCCATTTGTGCAAATCTTAAAAGTTTGGCTAAAGGTGCAAAGACATCAATGGAAAAGGATACGAGTAAGAAGTTACTACAAGAGCATCGTGAGGCACAATCCTTAGAACGAAGGAAGGCGATGCATCATAGAGAGAAGTGTTTGAAGAGGCCTGAACAATACATGTGCTTAATGATAGATGGCATGGACCAGAAGAAGACATGCTTGCCGCATATGCGGAGGCTCCCCAAAGATGTCAATGATGAGTGCCTTGTTCAAATGCACTTGGTGGGATGCTTGGCTTATAATAGGTCTGTTCGACCTCACTTCTTCATTACTTACCCCAATGTTCACAATGACCCTAACCTAACAGTTACAGTGATTCACCGAGTTTTGATGTCTTGGGGACAACCTTTCCCCCCTGTTCTATACATTCAATTGGACAATACTGCTAGAGAGAACAAAAATTCAACTGTATTTGGCTATCTAAGTATGTTGGTCAACCTAGAATTGTTTAGGAAAGTGAAAGTCAATTTCCTTTTGGTTGGCCACACACATGACCATATAGATCAGATGTTTAGCACATTCTCCAGACAGTTGTCTCGGCATGATGCTTTCACTTTACCTAAACTATTTGATGTCATTTGTGATGCATATACACCACGCCCAAAAGTGTTACACTTGAAGGAGGTATATGACTTTAAAAGATATATATTAGATGGGGGTGGTGGGAATGTTAAAGTGCTTGCTCAGTTAAACAATATAAGTTTCAATCACAGTTTTTTAATAAAGAAAAATGGAATAAGTGGTTCTACACTTTTGTATGCTAAACAATATTCATCTTCTACAACATGGGAACCTGAAGGTGGTTGCCAGTTATTACTTTGTATGCCGAGTACAATTGTCCATGGAGCTAAGCAAATGCCAATTGAGAAGAAAGGACAGTTGCAGAGCGACTTGGTATCAGAACAAAAACGGTCATGGCTCCAAGCCTTAGAAGAAAAAAGAAAGCATATTGAGGCCGCCAAGAAATATGCCGCACAACAAGACACGTCATGGTGGGATGTATTTTATAGTGATCAGAAAGAAATTATAGACAATTGTGTATCTGTTGATAATTGGAATTTGGAAACGCCATTCACATGGTCGCTGCAACATGATCGCGTAAATAGAAGTCCGGAGCGACTAGTAAATGCGATTAATGCAGCTTGGTCCATCCACAACAAAGAGACATTTATGTGGGACCAAGGATGACCAAAGCAGCTGAAGCTAGATGGCAAGGAAATTTGCAAGAGCTCACCGTGGGGATGTTGATTGCAACGCCGGCTGATGAGAACTCACATGGCCACCAATTTTGGGTTGGTAAAATTCTAGAAGTGCTAATGCATGAAATAGAAAACACGATCAAGTCTATAAATGTTCATTGGTACAACACTAGAAGTGCAAATGCTTTTATAGGTAAGTATACATTGGAGATGATTGAATGCCAAACAAGAAGGGGAGGTAGGAAGAGGAAGCGAAACATTCGTAACACCTCAACCCTTGATATCTCTGATGTGGATATCATCGTGTACGACTTCACACTTACAAAAGCCGGACGATTAAGGAAGTCAACAATAGATATAATAAAAGAAAAATTACCAGGTCTACAAGGTGGCTCGAGTCAAAGGCAAACGAGATCTGCTACATATAATCTAGAGTCAAACCATTTGGTTTATGACGAAGATAATGCACTGATTGGTACATCCGAGGATGATGAGGAGGAATCGTCATTGTATATTAGTTATAGTAGTGATTCTCCGTAAAGGAGTGATCATGAATGTATATTTGGCTATTAAGTGTAACTACATTCCGCTTGTAACAAATCGAGTAATATAAAATCACGTGTTTTGAATTCTTATGATTTCCCAAAAATCGTTTCTTATAAAATAACATTGGTTGTAAAGTTTGTGATATAAATTGAGAATGTATGTTTTTGAAATTCGTCTTTTTTTAGTTACTTCTAAATCACGAAAATAGTGGATTTTTAACCTTTTTCATAGTATGTTTGAACTTGTATGATACTGGTATCAATGTGTTTTGTAAAATCATTGAAAAACCCCTAAAATTTCCCTTATCCTTCCATTTATGCGCGATCCTTCCACTTGTGAACGCGAACGTGTTAAAGGGGAAGGCTATAGATTTAGGAAGAGGATGGGAGGGGTAGGGTAAGAAAAAGTAGAACATGGGTGAGGGTAGAAATATAAAAATAGAAAGGTGGAGAAAGAGTAAAAAGAAAACAAAGGGACTTACAAAGAGGAGGCTAAGGGTTTAGAAAAAAGGAAGAGGAGGGGTAAGGTAAGCAAAAAAAAGGCGAGAGATCAATGAGGGTAGAAGACTAAAAAAGGAATATGAAAATGTAAGGGTATATTGTGATAAGAGAAACGTAGAGAGAGAGAGAGAGAGAGAGAGAGAGAGAGAGAGAAAAGAGGATAAAAAGTAAGAAAGCTAAAGGAAAAGAGAGAGAGGTAGGAGTTAGAGAAGAGAGAAAGGGTATATCGACCCGCACTCCTCACAAAGCCGTAAGGCAAACCCTAAATAAAAAGCTACTAAAAAGAAAGGTTAAAGGGAGGGGTGATGTTTAAAATATATAGAAATCGAGGAGAAGGGCAACGGGTGAATATAATCTAAAGATTAGGTTTAATAAAAGTGTAGGAGAGAGGTATAAATGAAACTAGGAGGAAATAGGGGTATGAGTGAAACTAGGAGGTAGGGGTATGGAAAAAATAGTAAACGGGGAGGGGTATCCAATATTTTGAGGAGACGAAGGGTAGGGAAAATGTCAAAGTAATAAAGGGAGGGGTATAATGAAATTGAGAAAAGTAGGTGGAGGGGTAGAATGAATTTTAGGAGAAATGAAGGGGGTGGGGTATCCAATATTTTGAGGAGAGGAAGGGTAGGAATTAAAAATGTCAAAGTAATAGAGGGAGGGGTATAATGAAATTGAGAAAAGAAGATGGAGGGGTAGAATAAATTTTAGGAGAAAAGAAGGGGAGGGGTATCCAATATTTTGAGTGATTTCAAATGAAAGGGGGAAGGGTAGAGTATACGAATAGAGGTGAGAGAGGGTAGAGTAAAATATAGGAAAAGAAAATGGGAAGGGTAGAGATAGAGAAAGAGTAACAAGAATTAAAAGAGAAAGAGAAAGAAGAGAGAAATTGGGGGTTTTGAGTGAAAACATGAAAAGGGAGAGGGGTAGAGCGACAATTAGTTAAACAGACGAGGGGCATTTTTACAATTTTGTAGAAATCAAGGAGAAGAGGGGGAGTGATAAGGATTGTGCATATAAGCCGGCTACAACATGTAGTCCCGAGCATTAGTTAAAGAGGGAGAAGTGGGCACACATGGCTACCATGTGTAGTCCCGTGCTATTAATACAAAGAAGAGATATAAAAGGGGCGAGTAATGAGTGTCGGTGTTGCATGTTGGGATGGAAGAAGAAAACCGGTGTCGCCGTTGCAAGTGCCAATCAACGTGTTATGAGGGAACTCGTCACGAAACGGATGCTCGATGGGTGTCGATGCACGACCGTCGTGGGTGCCATTCTCCGTTGAAAGGACCTCCATAGAAAGCATGACATATTCTCAATTGGACCGTGAAGTCGAAACAAGGAGTGCGGACAGTAGGCAATCGGTGGGTGTAGTATGTAAGATGTAGAGTTATAGAGAAAAGGTTTAGGGTTTAGGAATTAGGGTTTGAGTTTTGGTTTAGGTTTAGGTTTAGGGTTAGGGTTTAAGAATTAGGGTTTAGTGTTTGTTTTGGGCTTAGGGTTTAGAGGGTAAAAGGGTTTACGATTAAGTGCAAGAGGGGATAAAGTGAAAAGAAACACCAAGAATAATTTGAGCACACCCAAATCATTTGACAAACTTGGTGTAAGTGAGGCATAATAAGAGATAGAGGAAGGGGAGGGAGAGAGAGAGAGAGAGAGAGACGAGGGATTAATCACTAACATTAAAATTAGAAACAAGCTAAAACATAACCATAAGCTAAATAGTCTAGATTAGAGAGAGGGAGAGATTAAGAAGGAGACTAATTTTCATTAAGAAAAAGGAAAAATTACAATACGATGGGTAATGGTCATGAGCAAACTAGTTTCGCCCCCTACGGGGCTCATCAATGCTACCATAACCATTCGAGGTGGATAGGTTTGTACTTGTACCCGCATGTTTCGAGTAAAAATAAACGATTCGAGACAACTTGATTACAATGGAATTCATTTAGTAAATATATTAGTTAATGCACTATTCTAGTGCATTGCTACAAAAAAAGAAACATGGTGCAAAACTTGTCGAGAGTTGACCATTATTTTGCAATCTATGAGTAATAAATAATATTTATATATTGCGCAAGCATTGACTCGAAACTGAGGATTATTCTAACACACTCTCGTTTTTAAGATTTAATAATTTCAAGGCTTTTATCGATGCGATATAAACTCATAATCTATGATGTATCTAGTTTTTCCCATGCGAGTTGTTGTACCCGAGAGTCTCGTGTAAAAAACAAGGATTCGAACCAACTAGACTACAATGGAATTTATTTAGTAAATGAATTAGAGAATGTAATATTCTAGTCCTTTAATTCAAATAAAGAAACATGGTGCAATGCTCATCGGGAATTCATCATTATTCGACAATCTATGCGTAGTTTTGGAAATTGTATCAAGTTATCCAAAGTATAATTGTTGGTGTACTAACTTGGATTAATAATGTTGAGGAATAACCGCGACTAAATATACTGCTTCTCCTTGTCGCGTACAATGTTGACGAATAACCAGAACCAAATCTACTGCTTCTTGTTGTCCCGAACAACATAATGTTATAGCCGGGAGTCTCGTGTGAAAAACAAGGTTTCGAACCAACTAGAATAAAATGGAATTCATTTAGTACATGAATTATTTAATGTAATAAAGAAATATGGTACAATGTTGTTCGAGAGTTCGCCATTATTCTACAATCTATGCGTATTTTTGGAAATTCTATCAAGTTATCCAAACTATAATTGTCGGTGTACGAATTTGTCGTAAGCATGTTGAGAAATAACCACGGGTAAATATACTGCCTCTTCTGGTCCCGAACAACATAATATTTTGTCAATTTTCATTTGAAACCTCTACTATTAATTGAATAATGGGATTAAGTTTAGAAATTGATGTGAGGAGAAAAATAGCAAACCAAAGTTCTTTATTAATCCTTGAAACATAATTCTGATTATTTTGTTAATTGTACATAATTGAAACTACTTTACGTCTTGTGTTTTTGAGTTATCAAATAGTTCAGACATGACATGCGTCGCAAAATTTTATATATGATATTGTGCTTTCTATTCCCGATAGTTGAAACCGGGTTTCTCAAGTGAGAGCCAAGTATTCTAACCAACTAGGCTACAATGGATCACATCGTTTACACTTTTTAATATTACAATCATTGATTCCTAATAAATAATAGTTATATATTACTTAAGCATCAATGAAAAACTGAGGATTGTTCTAACACACTGTCGATTTTAGGATTTAATAAATTCAAGGCTTTTTATCGATGCCACATTAACTCATGATATATAATGTATCTAGTTTTTCCTATCGCATTTCGAGTAAGAATCAACGATTCGAGGCAACTTGATTACATGGGAATTCATTAAGTAAATAAATTAGTTAATTTACTATTCTAGTGCTTTGTTACGAATAAAGAAACATGGTGCAATGCTTGTCGACAGTTGACCATTATTCTACAATCTCTGCCTATTGTTTGCAATTGTATTAAAGTATCCAAACTATAATTGTTGGTGTACTAATTTATCGTAACAATGTTGACGAATAACCACAACTAAACATACTGCTTCTTGTGTTCCCGAACAACATAATGTTTGGTGCAATTTCATTCGAAACCTCTACCATTAATTGAATAATGGGATTAAGTTTAGAAATTGATATTAGCAAAAAAAAATTAAAGTAAAGTACATCATCAATACTTCAAACATAATATTGATTATTCTGTTAATTGTACATTATTGTAACACCTACTTTAGGTCTTGAGTTTTTGAGTTATCAAATACTTAACAGATGATAAGCTTCGAAAATTTAATATATGACATTGTCATTACCATTGCCAGGAGTTGCCAGGAGCTGAGTATCCTAACCAACTAGACTACAATGGATCACATTTTGTGTGCTTTTTAATCTTTCAATCATTGATTAGAAAGAAATAATATTTATATTTTACGCAAGCATCAACGAATAACTGAAGTTTATGCTACCACACTCTCGTTTTTAAGATTTCATAATTTGAAGGGTTTTTATACATTCCACATTGAGTCATGATATCTGACATATCTAATTGTACCCGGGCGTCTCAGGTAAAAAGCAAGCATCCGAGGCAATTTGATTACAATTGAATTCCTTTAGTGAATGAATTAGTTAATGTACCATTCTAGTCCTTTGTTACAAATAAAGTAACATGGTTCAATGCTCATCGACAGTTGACCATTATTCTGCAATCTATGCGTATTGTTTGAAATTGTATCGAGTTATCCAAACTATAATTGTTGGTGTACTAATTTGTCGTACTAATGTTGACGAATGACCACAATCAAATATACTGCTTCTTGTTTTCTCAAACAACATAATGTTTTGTCCAATTTCCTTTGAAAACTCTACCATTAATCGAATAATGGGATTAAGTTTAGAAATTGATGTTCGAAGAGAAATATCAAAGTAAAGTTCGTCATCAATCCTTTAAATATAATATTGATTATTTTGGTTAATTTTACATTGTTGTAACATTTACTTTAGGTCTTGAGTTTTTGAGTTATAAAACAGATAACACATTATATGGGTCGGAAATTTAATATATGACATTGTCGTTTGCATTGCCTGGAGTTGAACCCGGGTCTCTTGGGTGAGAGCCGAGTATCCTAACCAACTAGACTATAATGGATCACATTTTGTGTGCTTTTTAATATTGCAATCATTGATTAGAAATAAATAATATTTATATTTTGCGCAAGCATCAACGAAAAACTTAGGATTATTCTACCACACTCTTGTTTTTAAGATTTAATAATTTCAAGGGTTTTTCAAGGGAATTCATTTAGTAAATAAATTAGTTAATGTACTATTCTAGTGCTTTGCTACAAATAAAGAGACATGGTGCAAAACTTGTCGAGAGTTGCCCATTATTTTGCAATCTATGCGTATTGTCTGAAATTGTATCGAGTTATCCCAATTGTAATTGTTGGTGTACTAATTTGTCGTACCAATGTTGACGAACAACCACAACCAAATATACTTCTTTTTGTTGTCTCGAACAACAGAATGTTTTGTCCAATTTCATTTGAAACCTCTACCATTAATCGAATAATGGGAGTAAAGTAAAGTTCATCATCAATCCTTCAAACATAATATTGATTATTTTGTTAATTGTACATTATTGGAACACCTACTTTAGGTCTTGAGTTTTTGAGTTATCAAAAAGTTCACACATGATATTTGTAAAAAATTTAATATGTGATATTATCGTTTCCATTGCCGAGAGTTAAACACGGGTCTCTCGAATGAGGGCCGAGTATCCTAACCAACTAGACTACAACTGATCACACTTAGTGTGCTTTTTAATACTTCAATCATTGATTAGAGATAAATAATATTTATATATTGAGCAAGCATCAACGAGAAACAGAGGATTATTGTAACACACTCTCGTTTGTAAGATTTAATCATTTCACGGGTTGACCATTATTGAGTAAATGAACTAGTCAATGTACTATTCTAGTGCTTTGCTACAAAGAAAGAAACATGGTGAAATGCTTGTCGAGAGTTGACCATTATTTTGCAATCTATGCGTATTGTTTGAAATTGTATCAAGTTATCCAAATTATAATTGTTGGTGTACTAATTTATCGTAACAATCTTGACGAATAACCACAACCTAATCTACCGCTTCTTGTTGTCCCGAACAACATAATGTTATATCTGGGACTCTTGTGTGAAAACAAGCATCCGAACAAACTAGACTACCATGGAATTCATTTAGTACATGAATTAGTTAATGTAATATTCTAGTCCTTTGCTTCAAATAAAGAAATATGGTACAATGTTGTTCGAGAATTGACCATTATTCTACAATCTATGCGTATTGTTGGAAATTCTATCAAGTTATCCAAACTATAATTGTCTGTGTCCTAATTTGTCGTAACCATGTTGAGAAATAACCACGAGTAAATATATTGCTTCTTCTGGTCCCGAACAACATAATCTTGTGTCAAATTCCATTTGAAACCTCTACTATTAATTGAATAATGGGATTAAATTTAGAAATTGATGTTAGGAGAAAAAAATGAAAGCAAAGTTCGTCATCAATCCTTTAAACATAATATTGATTATTTTGTTAATTGTACATTATTCTAACAACTACTTTAGAGCTTGAGTTTTTGAGTTACCAAACAATTAACACATGATATGCGTCAGAAATTTTATATATGATATTGTCGTTTCCATTGCCGGGAGTTCACCCCGGATGTCTCGGGTGAGAGCTAAGTATCCTAACGAACTACACTACAATGGATCATATCTAGTGTACTTTTTAATATTGCAATCATTAATTAGTAATAAATAATATTTATATATTGTGCAAGCATCCACGAGAAACTGAGGATTATTTTAACACACTCTCGTTTTTAAGATTTAATAAATTCAAGGCTTTTTATCGATGCGATATAAACTCATGATCTATGATGTATCTAGTTTTTCCCATGCGAGTTGTTGTACCCGGGAGTCTCGTGTAAGAAACAAGGATCCGAACCAACTAGACTAGAATGGAATTCATTTCGTAAATGAATTAGAGAATGTAATATTCTAGTGCTTTCCTTCAAATAAAGAAACATGGTGCAATGCTCATCGTGAATTCATCATTATTCTATGCATAGTTTTGGAAATTGTATCAAGTTATCCAAACTATAATTGTTGGTGTACTAATTTGTCGTAAGAATGTTGAGGAATAACCACGACTAAATATACTGCTTTTTCTTGTTGCGTACAACATAATATTTTGCCAAATTTCATTTGAAACTTCTACTATTAATTTAATAATGGGATTAAGTTTAGAAGTTGATGTGAGGAGAAAAAAATTAAAGCAAAGTTCTTTATCAATCCTTCAAACATAATATTGAATTTTTTGTTAATTGTAAATTATTGTAACTACATTACGTCTTGAGTTTTTGAATTATCAAACAGTTCAGACATGAAATGCGTCCCAAAACTTTATATATGATATTGTCCTTTCTATAACCGAGAGTTAAACCCGGGTCTCTCAGGTGAGAGCCAAGTATTCTAACCAACTAGACTACAATGGATCACATCTTCTACACTTTTTAATATTGCAATCACTGATTACTAATAAATAATATTTATATATTGCTTCAGCATCAATGAAAAACTGAGGATTGTGCTAACATACTGTCATTTTTAAGATTTAATAATTTCACAGCTTTTGATCGATGCGACATTAACTAATCATATATAATGTATCTAGTTTTTCCTATCGCGTTTCGAGTAAGAATCAACGATTCGAGGCAAATTGATTAAAATGGACATCATTTAGTAAATAAATTAGTTAATTTACTATTCTAGTGCTTTGCTACAAATAAAGAAACATGGTGCAATGCTTGTCGACAGTTGACCATTATTCTGCAATCTATGCCTATTGTTTGAAATTGTATTAATGTATCCAAACTATAATTGTTGGTGTACTAATTTATCGTAACAATGTTGAGGAATAACCACAACTAAACATACTGCTTGTTGTTGTCCCGAACAACATAATGTTTGGTCCAATTTCATTTGAAACCTGTAGCATTAATCAAATAATGGGATTAAGTTTAGAATTGATTTTACAAGAAAAAAATTAAAGTAAAGTTCGTCATCGATCCGTCAAACATAATATTGATTATTTTGTTAATTGGACATTAATGTAAAACCTACTTTACGTCTTGAGTTATCAAACAGTAAACACATGATATGCGATGGCAATTTAATATATGATATTGTTGTTTCCATTGACGAGAGTTCAACCCGAGTCTCTCAGGTCAGAGCGGAGTATGCTAACCGGCTAGACTACAATGGATCACATTTTGTGTGCTTTTTAATATTGCAATCATTAATTCGAAATAAATAATATTTACATTTTGCGTAAGCATTAATGAAAAACTCAGGATTTAATAATTTCAAGGGTTTTTATCGATGCCACAATAATTCATGATATCTGATATATCTACTTGTAGCCGGGTGTTTCAGGTAAAAAGCAAGGAACCGAGGCAACTTGATTACAATGGAATTCATTTAGTAAATGAATTAGTTAATGTACGATTCTAGTCCTTTGTTACAAATAAAGAAATATGGTGCAATACTCATCAACAGTTAACCATTATTCTACAATCTATGTGTATGTTTGGAAATTCTATCAAGTTATCCAAACAATAATTGTCGCTGTACAAATTTGTCGTAACCATATTGAGAAATAACCACGACTAAATCTACTACTTCTTCTTGTCCTGAACAACCTAACGTTTTGTCCAATTTCATTTGGAACCTCTACCATTAATCGAATAATGGGATCATGTTTAGAAAATTATGTTAGGAGAGAAAAACTAAACTAAAGATCGTCATCAATCCTTCAAACATAATATTGATTGTTTTGTTAATTGTACATTATTGTAACAACTACTTTAGGTCTTCAATTTTTGAGTTATCAAATAGTTAACACATGATATGCGTCGGAAATTTAATATATGATATTGTCGTTTCCATTGCCGGTAGTTGAACACGGGTCTCTCGGGTGAAAGCTGAGTATCCTAACCAACTACACTACAATGGATCCTATCTTGTGTATAGATATATTGCAATTATAGATTAGCAATACGTAATATTTATATATTGCGCAAGAAATCAACAAGAAACTGAGGATTATTCTAACACACTCTCGTTTTTAAGATTTAATAATTTGAAGGGTTTTTATCAATAAAACATTACCTCATGATCTATGATGTATCTAGTTTTTCCAATGCCTATGGTTGTACTCGGGACAATAGAATTCATTTAGAAAATGAATTAGTTAATGTAATATTCTACCGCTTTGCTTTAAATAAAGAACTATGGTGCAATGTTGATCTAGGGTTCACCATTATTCTACAATCTATGTGTATGTTTGGAAATTCTATCAAGTTATCCAAACTACAATTGTCGGTGTACGAATTTGTCATAATCATATTGAGAAATAAGCACGACAAAATATACTGCTTCTTCTTGTTCCGAACAATCTAATGTTTTGTCATATTTCATTTGAAACCTCTACTATTAATTGAATAATGGGATTAAGTTTAGAAATTGATGTTAGGAGAAAAACCTGAATGTAAAGTTCTTTCTCAATCCTTCAAACATAATCTTGATTATTTTGTTAATTGTACATTATTGTAACTACTTTACGTCTTGAGTTTTTGAGTTATCAAACAGTTAACAGATGACATGCGTCACAAAATTTTATATATGATATTGTCCTTTCTATTCCCGGGAGTTGAACTCGGGTCTCTCGGGTGAGAGCCGAGTATTCTAACCAACTAGACTTCAATGGATCACATCTTGTAGACTTTTTAATATTGTAATCATTGATTACTAATAAATAATATTTATATATTGCGCAAGCATAAACAAGAAATAGAGGATTATTCTAACACACTCTCGATTTTAAGATTTAATAATTTCACGACTTTTTATTGATGCAACATTAACTCATGATATATAATGTATCTAGTTTTTCCTATGCCTGTACTTTTACCCGCGCGTTTCGAGTAAGAATCAACGATTCGAGGCAACTTGATTACAATGGAATTCATTTAGTAAATAAATTAGTTAATGTACTATTCTAGTGCTTTGCAAGAAAAAAAGAAATATAGTGCAATGCTTGTCGACAGTTAACCATTATTCTGCAATCTATGCCTATTGTTTGAAATTATATCAAGTTATCCAAACTATAATTGTTGGTGTACTAATTTATCGTAACAATGTTGAGGAATAACCACAACTAAACATACTGCGTCTTGTTGTCCCGAACAACATAATGTTTGGTCTGAATTCATTCTAAACCTCTACAATTAATCAAATAATGGGATTAAGATTAGAAATTGATTTTAGGAGAAAAAAATTAAAGTAAAGTTCGTTATCAATCCTTTAATCATAATATTGATTATTTTGTTAATTGTACATTATTGTAACACCTACTGTAGGTCTTGAGTTTTTGAGTTATCAAACAGTTAACACATGATATGCGTTGAAAATTTAATATATGATATTATCGTTTCCATTGCCAGGAGTTGAACCCGGGTCTCTCGGGTGAGAGCCAACTATCCTAACCAGTGGTTTCAAGGGTGGAATGGAAACAATCCTTCTTTAAAGGTGATACAAGGATCTGTGCAACCAGCGCAAGGAGGTTTATTCTTCTTACAAGAACGCTGCGTGGACATATGGGTATCAGTGGTCGTCCTTACGGTCTGGCAAGTGTGGGTATCTAGGTGCAAGGAGACCTTCGCAAGTAAACGAACCCCACCGGCTGAGAATCTAATGATGATCTGGTTCAATCTTATTTCTACGTTTCGAGGTCAGTTTGAAAGTCTTCAAGGGCCATCTGAAGCAAGTGAAGAAGTGAGAGCTCGTTTCTTGCTGAAATGGAACGGTTCGTCGATGCTACAGATAATGGATGGTAAAGTGAAGTTGAATTATCAATCACCACGGTGGTTGTTCCTTCCAAGTGTACCTAACATCTAGATGGGTGCTGCCTTGAGGAGCGAATGGAGGACATCTATTCTGAATTCTGCTTGTATGAGGCTCACGTGGAGAATATGCGTTCGAGTTGTGCTACACACATTGAATGATGTAGTGCTTTGAAGTTGTTGTTTTTTGTTGCTTCATCTACACATATTGTTTTCCTTCGACATGCAAGATGTCTTATAAGATATGAGTTGTAAATTATCCTTTGTACTTTGCTTAACTAATAGAAGTAGTTCTTTTTTTTGGAAAAAAAAAATTCAACGATTCGAGGTAACTTGATTACAATGGAATACATTGAGTAAATGAATTACTTATTGTACTATTCTAGTGCTTTGCTACAAATAAAGAAACAAGGTGCAATGCTTGTCGACAATTGACCATTATTTTGCAATCTGTACATATTGTTTGAAAGTTTATCAAGTTATCCAAACTATAATTATTGGTGTACTAATTTATCGTAACAATATTGATTATTTTGTTAATTGTACATTATTGTAACACCTACTTTAGGTCTTGAGTTATCAAACAATTAACACATGATTTACGTCGGAAATTTAATATATGATATTGTCGTTGCCATTGCCAGGAGTTGAACACGGGTCTCTCGGGTGACAACCGAGTATCCTGACCAACTAAACTACACTGGATCACATCTTGTGCACTTTTTAATATTGCAATCATTAATTAGTAATAGATAATATTTATATATTGCGCAAGCATCAATGAGAAACTGATGATTATTATACCACACTCTCATTTTTATGATTTAATAATTTCAAGGGTTTTTATCGATGCCACATTTACTCATGATATATGCTATATCTACTTGTACCTGGGCGTCCCATGTAAAAAGCAAGGATCCGAGGCAAGTTGATAACAAGGGAATTCATTTAGTAATTGAATTAGTTAATTTACAATTCTAATGCTTTGTTACTAATAAAGAAACATGGTGCAATAGTCATCGATAGTTGAACATTATTCTGCAATCGATGCGTATTGTTTGAAATTGTATCAAGTTATCCAAACCAAAATTGTTGGTGTACTAATTTGCCGTAACAATGTTGACGAATAACCACAACCAAATATACTGCTTCTTGTTGTCCCGAACAACATAATGTTCTGTCCAATTTTAATTAAAACCTCTACCATTAATCGAATAATGGGATTAAGTTTAGAAATTGATGTTAGGAGAAAAAAATTAATGTTATGTTCGTCATCCATCCTTCAAACATAATATTGATTATTTTGTTAATTATACATTATTGTAACACCTACTTTAGGTCTTGATTTTTCGAGTTATCAAACAATTAAAACATGATATCCGTCGGAAATTTAATATATGATATTGTCGTTTCCATTGCCGGGAGTTGAACCCGGGTCTCTCGGGTGAGAGCCGAGAATCCTAACCAACTAGACTACAATGGATTACATCTTGTGTACTTTTTAATATTGCAATTATTGATTAGTAATAAATAATATTTATATATTGCCCAAGCATCAATGCGAAACAGAGGATTATTCTAACACCCTCTGTTTTTTAAGATTTTATAATTTCAACGTTTTTTATTGATGTGACATTACCTTATCATCTATGATGTATCTAGTTTTGTCAATGCCTATTATTGTACCCGGTAGTCTTGTGTAAGAAACAAGGATCTGAACGAACTAGACTACAATGGAATTCATTTAATAAATGAATTAGTTAATGTAATATTCAAGTGCTTTCGTTCAAATAAACAAACATGGTGCAATGCTCATCAAGAATTCACCATTATTCGACAATCTATGCGTATATTTGGAAATAGTATCAAGTTATCCAAACTATAATTTTCGGTTTACTAATTTGTCGTAACAATGTTGAGGAATAACCACAACTAAATATAGTACTTCTTCCTGTACTAAACAACATAATGATTAGTTGAATTTCATATGAAACCTCTACTATTAATTGAAAAATGGAATTAAGTTTAGAAATTGATGTTAGAAGAGAAAAATCAAAGCAAATTTCGTTATCAATCCTTCAAACATAATATTGATTATTCTATTAATTGTACATTCTTGTAAAACCTACTTTAGGTCTTGAGTACTCAAATAGTTAAAACAGGATATGCGTCGGAAATTTAATATATGATATCGTCGTTTCCATTGCTGGGAGTTGAACCCGGATCTCTCGGGTGAGAGCCGAGTATCCTAACCACCTAGACTACACTGGATCACATCTTGTGTACTTTTTAATATTGCAATCATTGATTAGTAATAAATAATATTTATATATTACGCAAGCAACAACGAGAAAGTGAGGATAATATTTATATAATGCGCAAGGAGCAACTACCTTAGGTCTTGAGTTTTTGAGTTATCAAACAGTTAACAGATGATATGCGTCGAAAATTTAATATATGATATTGTCGTTTCCATTGCCGGGAGTTGAACACGGGTCTCTCGGGTGAAAGCCGACTATACTAACCAACTAGACTACAATGGATCATATCTTGTGTACTTTTTAATTTTGCAATCATTGATTAGTAATAAATAATATCAATAAGAAACCGAGGATTATTCTAACACACTCTCGTTTTTAAGATTTAATAATTTCAAGGGTTTTTATCGATGCGATATTACCTCATGATCTATGATGTATCTAGTTTTTCCCATGCGAGTTGTTGTACTAGGGAGTCTCGTGTAATAAACATGGATCCGAACCAACTAGACTACATTGGAATTCATTTAGTAAATGAATTAGTGAATGTAATATTTTAGTGCTTTACGTCAAATAAAGAAACATTGTGCAATGCTCATTGGGAATTCACCATTATTCGACAATCAATGCGTATTTTTGCAAATTGTACCAAGTTATCCAAACTATAATTGTTGGTGTACTAATTTGTCGTAACAATGTTGAGGAATAACCACGACTAAATATATTGCTTCTTCTTGTCCCGAACAACATAATGTTTTGTCAAATCTCATTTGAAACCTATACCATTAGTTGAATGATGGGATTAAGTTTAGAAATTGATGTTTTGAGAAAAAAATCAAAGCAAAGTTCGTTGTCAATCCTTCAAACATAAGATTGATTATTTTGTTAATTGTATATTATTCTAACTACTTTACGCCTTGAGTTTTTTAGTTATCAAACAGTTAAGACATGACATGCGTCACAAAATTTTATATATGATATTGTCCTTCCTATTCCCGAGAGTTAAACCCGGGTCTCTTTGGTGAGAGGCGAGTATTCTAGCCAAGTAGACTACAATGGATCACCTTTTCTACACTTTTTAATATTGCAATCATTGATTACTAATAAATAACATTTATATATTTCGCAAGCATAAACAAGAAATAGAGGATTATTCTAACACACTATCGTTTTTATCGATGCCACATTAACTCATGACATATAATGTATCTAGTTTTTCCTATGCCTGTACTTTTACCCGCACGTTTCCATTTTATTACTGAAGCAATGTCTGCCCTTTTTAACAGTCAAAGGGCAAATCTTCATGGTCTTTTGATCCCTAATTCAAGGAAGTCACTTGTGGACTCGGAGTTCGCGGACGATACGATGCTATACCTCCAAGGAAATGAAGCGAATCTTGAGACGGCACAGAGTGCTATTGAGCTCTTTTGCAAGCCATGGAGAGTGTCCATCAATTGGAAGTAGTCGAAGGGTTTTTGGATCAGCTTGGAGTCCGAGCCTATTTGGAAGCCAAATGCTGAATTCAAATGGATTTGCAAACGGGGAAGCCACTCGATATCTGGGAACGTGGATTGGGGTAGATATTGACAAAGGAATTCAATTGCAACAAACTCAAAGCAAAATCTGTGACAAAATTCGCAATTGGTCAGGGATGAACTTATCATTGGCTGGCAGGATCATATTAGCTAACCATGTGCTCTTGTCTACGTTATGGCATGCAGTTTCAGTGTGGATGTTTGACAAGCAAGCTATTCGTAATGTTAAAGCGTGTATTAGGGGATTCCTTTGGGCTGGGATGAGGAAAGACAACGTGGCAGCCAAAGTATCATGGTCTACGTTGGTTATTCCCAAGAGTAAGGGGGGTTGAAGATTGATTGACCCTAGATTGTAGAGTCAAGCATTGTTATGCAAGGTATTGGTAAGGAGCTTGTTACCTGGTAACGAGTTATGGTAAACATTGATACATAATAGGAGCATTGTCTGGAGTCCAAGACTGGTTGGGCATTGGAAGTCACACAAAGCGTGGCCTTTTTGTATGCCCTTAAAGTTGAGGAAATCTAACCGGTTGGCTGATCGTACTTGTATGTCAGTGATGCAGGCGTGGAGTATGCTCCGTGGGCATCTAAGTCGGAATCGTCCAAGTACTAGTCTTCAATCGATGCGCCAACCCCTACTGTGAAACGAGATAGTACAATCGCCAGAAGGAACGATGCTTGGACAAAGCAAGCACATGACGTGGGCTACATTGTATTGTCTAGGGATACACTCGGTGGCTGATTGGATGTGGTTGTCCGACAATAATCGTGATCAACTATATGAAGACTTGGGAAAGGTCAGAAATGGCAGAAAGATGCTTGACGTAGTCAATACAGCTGTCTCCTCGCTTCCTATTGGTAATGAGGAAGAGGGTGAATGGTCCGGACAATGTGATGATACCGGAAAAATTAGCAATGTCAGGGGTCTAGGAAGGAATGGGAAGACCGTCCATATTGGATTATTAGATGAAAGTGCATGTTGGTACCCGATTAGAATTGTAGCAAGAGCCGGAAAGAAATGGAAGGTGAACCCACCAGTCGAAGAGGTTGAGGAGGATTGGATCTTGTACGTGGTTGAAGGCAAGCCTCTCGAGCGCGTAGAATGGGATCCCGTTGAATACACATGGAAGCGAGAACAAGATAAATCATTAGGTTTCTTCAAATACTCGACGCGGCTGGGGAGAAAGTTAGGTTCGTATCGTGAGAAGTGTGCCAACAAGTGGTCCCATGCAGCTATCGATTTAGCCTTCGTGGATAGAACTAGGAGCAAGATATGTGTAAAAAGTAACGTGCGGAAGCAAGTATGAAGACCGAACAGAAGGAAGAAAACTCAGGTTTAATGGAGAGCTTGACCTTACCCAATATATGCGGGAGAGACAGAGAGAGTGAGAGAGAAAACACAAGAACTATATTCAACAAAAGTACTCAATCTCTATTGACCACACTCTATACATATGTGTGTTCAATGAACACTTTTATACAAGTCCTAGAAGGATTGACCGAAGTACTGACAATACTTCAATGCTCATTAAGAGCTCCTACACTAACTCCCAAATATATTCCTCACGGAATATCTTTCCTAATGGCCTCCCGGTTTACGCACCAATCCGGCCCTACCTATGCACCGGTCTGCGTACTGGTTTACGCATTCGGCCTAACCGATCGGTCCCAACCGATCTGGTCCTCGGCTTCTTCAGCTGATCCGGCCAATGTTGAGCTTGTCTCTCAACAATATGGAACTCATCCCTTCCCGAGCGGATCAAAGTTTTTTTCTGGTGAATCACCCATCGGGCTGCTCCAACGGGAGAGTGGCTTGGGAATAAAGGCGGCATGAGTGGTTGCAAGGCCTGTAGAGTGAGCTTGGAGGACATTGCTTATTTTTTGTGGTGCTGCCCTTGAGCGCAAGAAATTTGGTTGAGGAGCTTAAGAATCTTGGCTCGGTTCGGGGTGGAGGTTCATGTATCGAGCATAGCAATCACTTGGTTGGCCATTAAATCGGTGGAATGGAAACAGTCCTTCTTTAAAGGTGATACAAGGATCTCTGCAACCAGTGCAAGGAGGTTTATTCTTCTTACGGAACACTGCGTAGACATATGGGTATTAGTGGTCGGCCTTACGGTCTGGCAAGTGTGGGTATCTAGGTGCAAGGAGACCTTCGCGGGTAAACAAACCTCACCGGCTGAGAATCTAGTGATGATCTGGTTCAATCTAATTTCTACGTTGCGAGGTGAGTTTGAAAGACTTCACGGGCCATCTGATGCAAGTGAAGAAGCGAGAGCTCGTTTCTTGCTGAAATGGAACGGTTCGTCGATGCTACAAATAATGGATGGTAAAGTGAAGTGGAATTATCAACCACCACGGTGGCTATTCCCTCCAAGTGTACCTAACATCTAGCTGGGTGCTACCTTGAGGAGCGAATGGAGGACATCTATTCTGAATTCTGCTTGTATGAGGCTCACGTGGAGAATATGCGTTCGAGTTATGCTACACACATCGAATGATGTAGTGCTTTGAAGTTGTTTTTTTTTGTTGTTTCATCTACACATATTGTTTTCCTTCGACATGCAAGATGTCTTATAAGATATGAGTTGTAAATTATCCTTTGTACTTTGCTTAACTAATAGAAGTAGTTTTTTTTTTGGAAAAAAATAATTCAACGATTCGAGGCAACTTGATTACAATGGAATACATTGAGTAAATGAATTAGTTAATGTACTATTCTAGTGCTTTGCTACAAATAAAGAAACAAGGTGCAATGCTTGTCGATCATTGACCATTATTTTGCAATCTGTACATATTGTTTGAAATTTTATCAAGTTATCCAAACTATAATTATTGGTGTACTAATTTATCGTAACAATATTGATTATTTTGTTAATTGTACATTATTGTAACACCTACTTTAGGTCTTGAGTTATCAAATAGTTAACACATGATTTACGTTGAAAATTTAATATATGATATTGTCGTTGCCATTGCCAGAAGTTGAACCCGGGTCTCTCGGGTGAGAGCCGAGTATCCTAACCAACTAAACTACAATGGATCACATCTTGTGCACTTTTTAATATTGCAATCATTAATTAGTAATAGATAATATTTATATATTGTGCAAGCATCAATGAGAAACTGATGATTATTATACCACACTCTCATTTTTATGATTTAATAATTTCGAGGGTTCTTATCGATGCCACATTTACTCATGATATATGCTATATCTACTTGTACCTGGGTGTCCCATGTAAAAAGCAAGGATCCGAGGCAAGTTGATAATAAGGGAATTCATTTAGTAAATGAATTAGTTAATTTACAATTCTAATGCTTTGTTACTAATAAAGAAACATGGTGCAATAGTCATCGATAGTTGACCATTATTCTACAATTGATGCGTATTGTTTGAAATTGTATCAAGTTATCCAAACTAAAATTGTTGGTGTACTAATTTGCCGTAACAATGTTGACGAATAACCACAACCAAATATACTGCTTCTTGCTGTCCCGAACAACATAATGTTTTCTCCAATTTTAATTAAAACATCTACCATTAATCGAATAATGGGATTAAGTTTAGAAATTGATGTTAGGAGAAAAAAATTAATGTTATGTTCGTCATCAATCCTTCAAACATAATATTGATTATTTTGTTAATTATACATTATTGTAACACCTACTTTAGGTCTTGATTTTTCGAGTTATCAAACAGTTAAAACATAATATCCGTCGTAAATTTAATATATGATATTGTCGTTTCCATTGCCGGGAGTTGACCCCGGGTCTCTCGGGTAAGAGCCGAGAATCCTAACCAACTAGACTACAATGGATCTAATCTTGTGTACTTTTTAATATTGCAATTATTGATTAGTAATAAATAATATTTATATATTGCCCAAGCATCAATGAGAAACTGAGGATTATTCTAACACGCTCTGTTTTTTAAGATTTTATAATTTCAATGGTTTTTATCGATCTGACATTACCTTATCATCTATGATGTATCTAGTTTTTCCAATGCCTATTGTTGTACCCGGTAGTCTTGTGGAAAAAACATGGATCTGAACGAACTAGGCTGCAATGGAATTCATTTAGTAAATGAATTAGTTAATGTAATATTCAAGTGCTTTCGTTCAAATAAACAAACATGGTGCAATGCTCATCAAGAATTCACCATTATTCGACAATCTATGCGTATATTTGGAAATAGTATCAAGTTATCCAAACTATAATTTTCGGTTTACTAATTTGTCGTAACAATGTTGAGGAATAACCACAACTAAATATAGTACTTATTCCTGTACTAAACAACATAATGATTAGTTGAATTTCATATGAAACCTGTACTATTAATTGAAAAATGGAATTAAGTTTAGAAATTGATGTCAATCCTTCAAACATAATATTGATTATTCTATTAATTGTACATTCTTGTAAAACCTACTTTAGGTCTTGAGTTCTCAAACAGTTAAAACATGATATGCGTCAAAAATTTAATATATGATATCGTCGTTTCCATTGCTGGGAGTTGAACCCGGGTCTCTCGGGTGAGAGCCGAGTATCCTAACCAACTAGACTACAATGGATCACATCTTGTGTACTTTTTAATATTGCAATCATTGATTAGTAATAAATAATATTTATATATTGCGCAAGCAACAACGAGAAAGTGAGGATTATCCAAATATACTGCTTCATGTTGTCCCGAACAACATTATGTTTTGTCCAATTTCAATAAAAACCTCTACCATTAATCGAATAATGGGATTAAGTTTACAAATTCATGTTAGGAGAAAAAAAATTAATGTTATGTTCGTCATCAATCCTTGAAACATAATATTGATTATTTTGTTAATTGTACATTATTGTAACACCTACTTTAGGTCTTGAGTTTTCGAGTTATCAAACAGTTAAAACATGATATCCGTCGGAAATTTAATATATGATATTGTCGTTTACATTGTCGGGAGTTGAACCCGGGTCTCTCGGGTGAGAGCCGAGAATTCTAACCAACTAGACTACACAAATAAACAGAAATGGTTCAATGCTTGTTGACAGTTGAACATTATTCTGCAATCTATGCGTATTGTTTGAAATTGAATCAAGTTATCTAAACTATAATTGTTGGTGTACTAATTTATCGTAACAATGTTGAGGAATAACCACACCTAAATATACTTCTTCTTGTTGTCCTGAACCACATAATATTTTCTCCAATTTCATTCAAAACCTCTACCATTAATCGAATAATGGAATTAAGTTTAGAAATTGATGTTAGGAGAAGAAAATCAAAGTAAAGTTCGTCATGAATCATTCAAACATAATATTGATTATTTTGTTAATTGTACATTATTGTAACACGTACTTTAACACCTGATATGCACCAAAAATTTAATATATGATATTGTTGTTTCCATTGGCGAGAGTTGAACCCGGGTCTCTCAGGTGAGAGCCAAGTATCCTTACCAACTAGACTATCGTGGATCACATATTGTGTGTTTTTTAATCTTGCTATCATTGATTAGAAATAAATAATATTTATATATTGCGCAAGCATTAACTAAAAACCGAGGATTATTTTAACACACTCCCCTTTTTAGGATTTAATAATTTCAAGAGTTTTTATCGATGCCACATATACTCATAATATATGGTATATCTACTTGTAGCCGGGCGTCACATGTAAAAAGCAAGGATCCGAGGCAACTTGATAAAAATGGAATTCATTTAGTAAATGAATTAGTTAATTTACATTTGTAGTGCTTTGTTACAAATAAAGAAACATGGTGCAATAGTCATTGATAGTTGACCATTATTCTACAACCGATGCGTATTGTTTGAAATTGTATCTAGTTATCCAAACTATAATTGTTGGTGTACTAATTTGCCGTAACAATGTTGACGAATAACCACAACAAAATATACTGCTTCTTGTTGCCCCGAACAACATAATTTTTGTCCAACTTAAATTAAAACCTCTACCATTAATCGAATAATGGGATTAAATTTAGAAATTGATGTTAGTAGAAAAAAATCAAAGTAAAGCTCTTTCTCCGTCCTGTAAACATAATATTGATTATTTTGTTAATTGTACATTATTGTAACACCTACTTTAGGTCTTGAGTTTTTGAGTTATCAAAACAATTAACACATATGCGTCAGAAGTTTAATATATCATATTGTCGTTTGCATTTCCGGGAATTAAACCCTAGTCTCTCGGGTGACATCCGAGTATCCTAACCAACTAGACTACACTAGATCACATCTTCTGCACTTTTTAATATTGTAATCATTGATTAGTAATAAATATTATTTCTATATTGCGCAAGCATCAACGAGAAACAGAGGATTACTCTAACACACTCTCGTTTTTAAGATTTAATAATTTCACAAGTTTTTATTGATGCCAAATTAACTCATAATCAATGATGTATCTAGTTTTTCCTATGCCTATTCTTCTACCCACGCGTCTCGGGTAAAAATCAATGGTTCAAGGCAACTTCATTACAATGGAATTCATTTAGTAAATGAATTAGTTAATGTACTATTCTAGTGCTTTGCTACAAATAAAGAAACATGGTGCAATGCTTGTCGACAGTTGACCATTATTTTGCAATCTATGCGTATTGTTTGAAATTGTATCAAGTCATCCAAACTATAATTATTGGTGTACTAATTTGTCGTAACCATGTTGAGAAATAAGCACGACTAAGTATATTGCTTCTTCTTGACCCGAACAACATAATATTTTGTCAAATTTCATTTGAAACCTCTACTATTAATTGAATAATGGGATTAAGTTTAGAAATTGAATAATGGGATTAAGTTTAGAAATTGATTGATTAGTAATAAATAATATTTATATAATGTACAAGCAGCAACTAGAAACTAAGGATTATTCTAACACACTCTCGTTTTTAAGATTTAATAATTTCAAGGGTTTTTATCTATGTCCATCGTTCTACCCGGGAGTCTCGTGTAAAAAACAAGGATGCAAACTATAATTCTTGGTGTACTAATATGTTGAAACAATGTTGAGGAATAACGACAAATAAATATACTGTTCTTTGTTGTCCCGAACAACATAATGTTTTGTAAAATTTCATCAAAAACCTCTACTATTAATTGAATATTGGGATGAAGTTTTGAAATTGATGTGAGGAGAAAAAAATCAAACCAAAGTTCTTTATCAATCCTTCAAACATAATATTAATTATTTTGTTAATTGTACATTATTGTAACTCTACGTCTTGAGTTTTTGAGTTATCAAACAGATCACATACGTTGCAAACTTTTATATATGATATTGTCCTTTCTATTCCCAGTAGTTGAACACGGGTCTCTTGGGTGAGAGGCTAGTATTCTAACCAACTAGACTTTAATGGATCACATCTTGTACACTTTTTAATAGTGCAATCATTCTTTAGTAGTAAATAATATTTATATATTGCACAGGCATCAACAAGAAACACTGGATTATTCTAACACACTCTCGTTTTTAACATTTATTAATTTCACGGGTTTTTATCGATGCCACATTAACTCATGATATATAATGTATTTAGTTTTTCGTATGCTTGTACTTGTCCCCGCACGTTTCGAGTAGAAATTAACGATTCGAGGCAACTGGATTACAATGGAATTCATTTAAAAAATCAATTAGTCAATGTACTAATAGAAAAAGTAATGTTCGTCATCAATCCTTCAAACATAATACTGATTATTTTGTTAATTGTACATTATTGTAACAACTAGTTTTTGAGTTATCAAACAGTTAACACATGATATCCGTCGGAAATTTAATATATGATATTGTCGTTTCCATTGCAGGGAGTTGAATTGAGGTCTATCGGGTGTACTTTTTAATATTGCAACTAGACTACAATGGATTATATCTTGTGTACTTTTTAATATTGCAATTATAGATTAGTAATAAATAATATTTATATATTGCGCAAGCATCAACGAAAAACTCAGGATTATTCTACCACACTCTCATTTTTAAAATTAAATAATTTCAAGGGTTTTTATCGATGCGACATTACCTCATGATCTATGATGTATCTAGTTTTTCCAATGCCTATTGTTTTCCCTGGGAGTCTCGTGTAAAAAACAAGGATCCGAACCAAGTAGACTACAATGAAATTACTTTAGTAAATGAATTAGTTAATGTAATATTCTAGTGATTTGCTTCAAATAAATAAATATGTTGCAATGTTGATCGAGAGTTCACCATTATTCTACAATCTATGCGTATTTTTGCAATGTTGATCGAGGAATGTTAGTCATCAATCCTTCAAACATAATCTTGAGTTTTTGAGTTATCAAACAATTAAAACATGATATGCATCGGAAATTTAATATATGATATTGCCGTTTCTATTGTTGGGAGTTGAACCCGGGTCTCTCGGGTGAGAGCCTAGTATCCAAACCAACTAGACTACAATGGATCATATCTTGTCTACTTTTCAATATTGCAATCATTGATTAGTAATAAATAATAATTGCAAGGGTTTCCATCGATGCCATATTAACTCATGATATAGGATATATCTACTTCTACCCGGGCGTCTCAGGTGAAAAGATAGGATCCGAGGCAACTTCATTACAATGCTATTCATTTAGTAAATGACTTAGTTAATGTACCATTTTAGTCCTTTGTTAGAAATAAAGAAACATGGTGCATACTCATCGACAATTGACCATTATTCTGCAATCTATGCGTATTGTTTGAAATTCCAAAATCTAATTGTTGGTGTAATAATTTGCCGTAACAAAGTTGTGGAATAACCAGAACTAAATATACTGCTTCTTGTTATCTCGAACAACATAATGTTTTGTCAAATTTCATTTGAAACCTCTACCATTAATTGAATAATAGGATTAAGTTTAGAAATTGATGTTAAAAGAAAAAAATAAATAATATTTATATATTGCGCAAGCATCTATGAGAAACACAGGATTATTCTAACATAGTCTCCTTTTTAAGATTTAATAATTTCACGCGTTTTTATATATATGCCAAATTAACTCATGGCTATGATGTATCCATTGACGGGAGTTGAACCCGGTTCTCTTGGGTGGGAGCAGAGTATTCTAACCAACTAGACTACAATGGATTACATCTTCTCTGCTTTCTATTATTGCAATCATTGATTAGAAAATATATGTATATATATTTTTCGCAAGCATGAACGAAAAACTGAGGATTATTCTAACACACTCTCGGTTTAAGATTTAATAATTTCAAGGGTTTTTATCGATGCCACATTAACTCATAATATATGATATATGTACTTGTAGTCGTGCGTCTCGGGTTATAAGCAAGTATCCGAGGCAACTTGATTACAATGGAATTCATTTAATAAATGAATTAGTTAATGTACCATTCTAGTCCTTTGTTACAGAAAAAGAAACATGGTGCAATGCTCATTGACAGTTAACCATTATTCGGCAATCTGTGCGTATTGTTTGAAATTGTATCGAGTTATCCAAAGTATACTTGTTGGTGTACTAATTTATCTTAACAATGTTGCGGAATAACCAAAACTAAATATACTTCTTGTTGTTGACCCGAACAACATAATGTTTCATCCAAGTTCATTCGAAACCTCTACCATTAATCGAATAATGGGATTAAGTTTAGAAATTGATGTTAGGAGAAAGAAATCAAAGTAAATTTCGTCATCAATCCGTCTAGCATAATATTGATTATTTAGTTAATTGTACATTATTGCAACACCTACTTTAGCTTTTGAGTTTTTGAGTAATCAAACAGTTAACACGTGATATGTGTCGGACTATAAATATATGATAATATCGTTTCCATTGCGGGGAATTGAACCCGGGTCTCTCGGGTGAGAGCCAAGTATCCTAACCAACTAGACTACAATGGATCACATCTTGTGCAGTTTCTAATATTGCAATCATTGGTTAGTAATAAATAATATTTATATATTGCGCAAGCATCAATGAGAAACTGACAATTATTCTATCACACTCTCGTTTTTAAGATTTACTAATTTCAAGGGTTTTTCTCGATGCCACAGTAACTCATGATATATGATATATCTACTTGTACCCGTGTGTCTTAGGTAAAAAGCCAGGATACGACACAACTGGATTTTAATGGAATTCATTTGGTAAATGAATTAGTTAATGTACCATTCTAGTCCTATGTTACAAATAAAGAAACATGATGCAATGCTCATCGACAGTTGACCAGTATTCTGCAATCTATAGGTATTGTTTCAAATTGTATGGGGTTATCCAAACTATAATTTTTGGTGTACTAATTTATCGTAACAATGTTGAGAAATAACCATGACTAAATATACTACTTCTTCTTCTCTCGAACAACATAATGTTTTGTCAAATTTCATTTGAAACCTCTACTACTAATTGAATAATGGGATTAAGTTTAGAAATTAATGTTAGGAGAAATTAATGTTGGGCTTATTTTGTTAATTGTACATTATTGTAACAACTACTTTAGGTCTTCAGTTTTTCAGTTATCGAACACTTAACACATGACATGCGTAGCAAAATATGATATATGATATTGTCTTTTCTATTGGTGGGAGTTGAACCCGGGTCTCTCGACAGTTGACCATTATTCTTCAATCTATGCGTACTAAAACAAGGATCCGAACGAACTAGACTACAATGGAATTCATTTAGTAAGTGAATTAGTTAATGTAATATTCATTTGCTTTGCTTCAAATAAAGAAATATGGTGCAATGTTGATTGAGAGTTCACCATTACTCTACAATCTATGCGTATTTTTGGAAATTCTATCAAGTTATCCAAACTATAATTGTCGATGTACTAATTTGTCGTAACCATGTTGAGAAATAAGCACGACTAAATATACTGCTTCTTCTTGTCCCGAACAACATAATGTTTTGTCAAATCTCATTTGAAACCTATACTATTAATTGAATAATGGGATTAAGTTTAGAAATTGATCTTAGGAGAAACAAATCAAAGCAAGGTTCGTCATCAATCCTTCAAACATAATATTGATTATTTTGTTAATTGTACATTATTCTAACAACTACTTTAGAGCTTGACTTTTTGAGTTATCAAACAATTAACACATGATATACGTCGGAAATTTTATATATGATATTGTCGTTTCCATTGCCGGGAGTTAAACCCGGGTCTCTCGGGTGAAAGCTAAGTATCGTAACAGACTAGACTACAATGGATAACATCTTGTGTGCTTTTTTATATTGCACTCATTGATTAGAAATAAATAATATTTATATATTGCGCAAGCATCAATGACGAATTGAGGGTTATTCTAGCACACTATCGTTTTAAGGATTTGATAATTTCAAGGGTTTTTATCGATGCCACATTAACACATGATATATGATATATCTACTTGTAGACGGGCATCCCAGGTAAAAAGTAAGGATGTGAGGCAACTTGATTATAATGTATCATTCTAGTCCTTTGGTAATGAATTAGTTAATGTACCATTGTAGTCCTTTGTTACAAATCAAGAAACATAGTCGAATAGTCATCGACAATTGACCATTATTCTACAATCTATGTATTAAGTAATCCAAACTATAATTGTTGGTGTAGTAATTTGTCATAACAATGTTCAGGAATAGCCATAACCAAATCTACTGCTTCTTGTTTTCCCGAATAAACATAATGTTCTAGCCGGGAGTCTCATGTAAAAAAGAAGGATCCGAACTAACTAGACTACAATGGAATTCATTTAGTAAGTGAATTAGTTAATGTAATATTCATGTGCTTTGCTTCAAATAAAGAAATTTGGTGCAATGTTAATCGAGAGTTCACCATTATTCTACAATCTATGCGTATTTTGGGAAATTCTATCCAGTTATCCAAACTATAATTGTCGGTGTACTAATTTGTCGTAACCATGTTGAGATATAAGCATGACTAAATATATTTCTTATTCTTGTCCCGAACAACATAATGTTTTGTCAAATTTCATTTGAAACATCTACTATTAATTGAATATTGGGATTAAGTTTAGAAATTGATGTTAGGAGAAAAAAATGAAAGGAAAGTTCGTCATCAAACCTTCAAACATAACATTCATTATTTTGTAAACTGTACATTAGTGTAACATCTACTTTGGGTCTTGAGTTTTTGAGTTATCAAACCGTTAACACATGCTATGAGTCGGAAATTTAATATATGATATAATCAGTTCCATTGTCGGGAGTTGAACCCGGGTCTCTCAGGTGAAAGCCGAGTATCCTAACCAAGTAGACTACAATGGATCCTATCTTGTGTACTTCTTAATATTGCAATCATAGATTAGTAATAAATAATATTTATATATTGCGCAAGCATTAACGAGAAACTAAGGATTATTCTCTCACACTCTCGTTTTTAAGATTAAATAATTTCAAGGGTTTTTATCTATGCGACATTACCTCATGATCTATGACGTATCTAGTTTTTCCAATGCCTATTGTTGTACCCGGGAGTGTCGTGTAAAAAACAAGGATCCGAACCAACTAGACTACCATAGAATTTATTTAGTAAATGAATTTCTCAATGTAATATTCTAGTGCTTTTCTTCAAATAAAACACTATGGTGTAATGTTGATGGAGAGTTCAACATTATTCTACTATCAATGCGTATGTTTGGAAATTCTATCAAGTTATCCGAACTATAAAAACCAAACTAAAGTTTGTCATCAATCCTTCAAACATAATATTGATTATTTTGTTAATTTTACATTATTGTAACAACTACTTTATGTCTTGATTTTTTGAATTATCAAACAGTTAACACATGATATGCGTTGGAGATTTATAATATGATATTGTCATTTCCATTGCTTGGAGTTGAACACGGGTCTCTCGGGTGAAAGCCGAGTATCCTAACCAACTAGACTACAATGGATCCTATCTTATGTATAAATATATTGCAATCATAGATTAGTAATAAGTAATATTGATATTTTGGGCAAGCATCAAAGAGAAACTGAGGATTATTCTAACACACTCTCGTTTTTAAGATTTAATAATTTCAAGGGCTTTTATCGATGCGATATTACCTCATGATCTATGATGTATCTAGTTTTTCCCATGCGAGTTGTTGTACTAGGGAGTCTCGTGTAAAAAACAAGGATCCGAACCAACTAGACTACATTGGAATTCATTTAGTAAATGAATTAGTGAATGTAATATTTTAGTGCTTTACTTCAAATAAAGAAACATTGTGCAATGCTCATCGGGAATTCACCATTATTCGACAATCAATGCGTATTTTTGCAAATTGTATCAAGTTATCCAAACTATAATTGTTGGTGTACTAATTTGTCGTAACAATGTTGAGGAATAACCACGACTAAATATATTGCTTCTTCTTGTCCTGAACAACATAATGTTTTGGCAAATCTCATTTGAAACCTATACTATTAATTGAATAATGGGATTAAGTTTAGAAATTGATGTTTTGAGAAAAAAATCAAAGCAAAGTTCGTTGTCAATCCTTCAAACATAATATTGATTATTGAAATTTAATATATGACATTGTCGTTTCCATTGCTAGGAGTTGAACCCGGGTCTCTCGGTTGAGAGCCAAGTATCCTAACCAACTAGACTACAATGGATCACATTTTGTGTGCTTATTAATATTGCAATCATTGATTAGATATAAATGATAGATATATTTCTCACAAGCAACAACAAAAAACTGAGGATTATTCTACCACACTCTCGTTTTTAAGATTTAATAATTTCAAGGCTTTTTCTCGATGCCACATTCACTCATGATATCTGATATATCTAGTTGTACCCGGGCGTCTCAGGTAAAAAGCAAGGAACCGAGTATTCTAACCAAGTAGACTTCAGTGGATCACATCTTCTACACTTTTTAATAATGCAATCATTGATTAGTAATAAATAATATTTATATATTTCTCAAGCATCAACAAGAAACAGAGGACTATTCTAACACACTCTCGTTTTTAAGATTTAATAAATTCACGGGTTTTTATCGATGGCACATTAACTCATGATATATAATGTATCTAGTTTTTCCAATGCCTATTGTTGTTCCCAACTATAATTGTTTCGAGTTAACCCAACTATAATTGTTGATGTACTAATTTGTCGTACCAATGTTGACTAACAACCACAACCAAATATACTTCTTTTTGTTGTCTTGAACAACATACTGTTTTGTCCAATTTGATTTGAAATCTCTTCCATTAATTGAATAATCGGATTAACTTTAGAAATTGATATTAGGAGAAAAAATTTAAAGTAAAGTTCTTTGTCAATCCTTCAAACATAATATTGATTATTTTGTTAATTGTACATTATTGGAACAACTACTTTAGGTCTTGACTTTTTGAGTTATGAAAAAGTTAACACATGATATGTGTTGAAAATTTAATATATGATACGATCTTTTCCATTACCGGGAATTGAACACGGCTCTCTCGGATGAGGGCCGAGTATCCTAACCAACTAGACTACAATGGATCACACTAAGTGTGCTTTTTAATACTTCAATCATTGATTAGAAATAAATGATATTTATATATTGCGTAAGCATCAACGAGAAACAGAGGATTATTCTAACACACTCTCGTTTGTAAGATTTAATCATTTCACGGGTTGACCATTATTGAGTAAATGAACTAGTCAATGTACTATTCTAGTGCTTTGCTACAAAGAAAGAAACATGGTGAAATGCTTGTCGAGAGTTGACCATTATTTTGCAATCTATGCGTATTGTTTGAAATTGTATCAAGTTATCCAAATTATAATTGTTGGTGTACTAATTTATCGTAACAATCTTGACGAATAACCACAACCTAATCTACCGCTTCTTGTTGTCCCGAACAACATAATGTTATATATGGGAGTCTTGTGTGAAAACAAGCATCCGAACAAACTAGACTACCATGGAATTCATTTAGTACATGAATTAGTTAATGTAATATTCTAATCCTTTGCTTCAAAAAAAGAAATATGGTACAATGTTTATCGAGAGTTCACCATTATTCTACAATCTATACGTATTTTTGGAAATTCTATCAAGTTATCCAAACTATAATTGTCGATGTACTAATTTGTCGTAACCATGTTGACAAATAATCACGACTAAATATACTGCTTCTTCTGGTCCCGAACAACATCATGTTTTGTCAAATTTCATTTGAAACCTATACTATTAATTGAATAATGGGATTAAGTTTAGAAATTGATGTTAGGAGAAAAATATCAAAGCAAAGTTCGTCATCAATCCTTCAAACATAATTTTGATTATTTTCTTAATTTTACATTATTCTAACAACTACTTTAGAGCTTGATTTTTTGAGTTATCAAACAATTAACACATAATATGTGTCGAGAATTTTATATATGATATTGTCGTTTCCATTGCTGGTAGTTCACCCCGGGTCTCTAAGGTGAGAGCCAAGTATCCTAACCAGCTAAACTACAATGGATCATATCTAGTGTACTTTTTAATTTTGTAATGATTGATTAGTAATAAATAATATTTATATATTGCGCAAGCATCCACGAGAAACTGAGGGTTTTTATCGATGTGATATTAACTCATGATCTATGATGTATCTAGTTTTTGCCATTCCAATTGTTGTACCTGGGAGTCTTGTGTAAAAAACAAGGATCCGAACCAACTAGACTACAATGGAATTCATTTAGTAAATGAATTAGTGAATGTAATATTCTACTGCTTTACTTCAAATAAAGAAACATGGTGTAATTTTCATCGAAAATTCATCATTATTTGACAATCTATGTGTATTTTTGTAAATTGTATCAAGTTATCTAAAGTATAATTGTTGGTGTACTATATGCCCAATCGTTTCCATTGCCGGGAGTTGATCTCGGGTCTCTCAGGTGAGAGCCGAGTATCACAACCAACTAGACTTCAATGGATCACATTTTGTGTGCTTTTTAATCTTGCAATCTCATTTTTAAGATTTAATAATTTCAAGGGTTTTTATATATTCCACATTAACTCATGATATCTCAGATATCTAATTGTACCCGGGCGTTTCAGGTAAAAAGCAAGGATCCGAGGAAATTTGATTACAATGGAATTCATTTAGTAAATGAATTAGTTAATGTACCATTCTATTCCTTTGTTAAAAGTAAAGAAACATGGTGCAATTTTGATCGACAGTTGACCATTATTCTACAATCTATGCGTATTGTTTCAAATTGTATCGAGTTATCCAAACTATAATTGTTGGTGTACTAATTTGTTGTACCAATGTTTACAAATAACCACAACCAAATATACTGTTTCTTGTTGTCTTGAACAACATAATGTTTTGTCCAATTTCATTTGAAACTTCTACCATTAATCAAATAATGGGATTAAGTTTACAAATTGAAGTTAGGAGGGAAATATCAAAGTAAAGTTCGTCATCAATGCTTCAAACATAATATTGATTGTTTTGTTAACTGTACATTATTGTAACATTTACTTTAGGTCTCGAGTTTTTGAGTTATCAAACAGATAACGCATTATATTCGTCGGAAATTTAATATTTTACATTTTCGTTTCCATTGCCCGGAGTGGAAACCGGGACTGTCGGGTGAGAGCCGAGTATCCTAACCAACTAGACTACAATGGATCACATTTTGCGTGCTTTTTAATACTGCAATCATTGATTAGAAATAAACAATATTTATATTTTGCGCAAGCATCAACGAAAAGCTTAGGATTATTCTACGACACTCTCAATTGGACAGTGAAGTCGAAACAAGGAGTGCGGACGGTAGGCAATCGGTGGGTGTAGTATGTAAGATGTAGAGTTATAGAGAAAAGGTTTAGGGTTTAGGAATTAGGGTTTGAGTTTTGGTTTGGGTTTAGGGTTAGGGTTAGGGTTTAAGAATTAGGGTTTAGTGTTTGTTTTGGGCTTAGGGTTTAGAGGGTAAAAGGGTTTACGATTAAGTGCAAGAGGGGATAAAGTGAAAAGAAACACCAAGAATAATTTGAGCACACCCAAATCATTTGACAAACTTGGTGTAAGTGAGGCATAATAAGAGATAGAGGAAGGGGAGGGAGAGAGAGAGAGAGAGAGAGAGAGAGAGAGAGAGAGAGAGAGAGAGAGAGAGAGGAGGGATTAATCACTAACATTAAAATTAGAAACAAGCTAAAACATAACCATAACCTAAATAGTCTAGATTAGAGAGAGGGAGAGATTAAGAAGGAGACTAATTTTCATTAAGAAAAAGGAAAAATTACAATACGATGGGTAATGGTCATGAGCAAACTAGTTTCGCCCCCTACGGGGCTCATCAGTGCTACCATGACTATTCGGGGTGCATAGGTTTATATAGGGAGTTTTCGGAGTGGCTTTAGAGAAATGACAATAGGGAGTGGGGTTGTGCTTATGGATGTGATTGAAAGGGGTGGAAAGATTTGGAGAGGAAGGAAGAGGATTTTATGGGCTTTAATGTGATAAGGGGAAGGCTTTGGTATGAGGTTATATTGTAAAAGGAGGGATAAGAAGAAAAGGGAGAGTTTAGGATATAAAATGTAAAAAGTGAGGAAATATAAGGGGCATTCAGAGAGAGGGGGAAACAAGGCTTACGTGAGATGATGAGAAGGGAAGGAGAGAGAGAGAGAGAGAGAGAGAGAGAGAGAGAGAGAGAGAATGAGTAGACATAAGGGGAGTGAGTAGATCTAGGAGGAGAGAGAGTGGGAAAACGTGAAAAAATTAAGAGAGAGCAAAAGGGGAGAGAGAGGAGAGAGATGTGTGTGTAAACTAGAAAAAGTAAGAGAGAGAAAGGAAAGAGGAGAGAGGTAAGGGAGAGAGACATGTGTGGGAAAAATAAAGGGGAAGGCTATAGATTTAGGAAGAGGATGGGAGGGGTAGGGTAAGAAAAAGTAGAACATGGGTGAGGGTAGAAATATAAAAATAGAAAGGTGGAGAAAGAGTAAAAAGAAAACGAAGGGACTTACAAAGAGGAGGCTAAGGGTTTAGAAAAAAGGAAGAGGAGGGGTAAGGTAAGCAAAAAAAAGGCGAGAGATCAATGAGGGTAGAAGACTAAAAAAGGAATATGAAAATGTAAGGGTATATTGTGATAAGAGAAACGTAGAGAGAGAGAGAGAGAGAAAAGAGAATAAAAAGTTAGAAAGCTAAAGGAAAAGAGAGAGAGGTAGGAGTTAGAGAAGAGAGAAAGGGTATATCGACCCGCACTCCTCACAAAGCCGTAAGGCAAACCCTAAATAAAAAGCTACTAAAAAGAAAGGTTAAAGGGAGGGGTGATGTTTAAAATATATAGAAATCGAGGAGAAGGGCAACGGGTGAATATAATCTAAAGATTAGGTTTAATAAAAGTGTAGGAGAGAGGTATAAATGAAACTAGGAGGAAATAGGGGTATGAGTGAAACTAGGAGGTAGGGGTATGGAAAAAATAGTAAACGGGGAGGGGTATCCAATATTTTGAGGAGACGAAGGGTAGGAAAAATGTCAAAGTAATAAAGGGAGGGGTATAATGAAATTGAGAAAAGTAGGTGGAGGGGTAGAATGAATTTTAGGAGAAATGAAGGGGGTGGGGTATCCAATATTTTGAGGAGAGGAAGGGTAGGAATTAAAAATGTCAAAGTAATAGAGGGAGGAGTATAATGAAATTGAGAAAAGTAGATGGAGGGGTAGAATAAATTTTAGGAGAAAAGAAGGGGAGGGGTATCCAATATTTTGAGGAGAGGAAGGGTAGGAATTAAAAATGTCAAAATAATAGAGGGAGGGGTATAATGAAATTGAGAAAAGTATATGGAGGGGTAGAGTGTGATTTCAAATGAAAGGGGGAAGGGTAGAGTATACGAATAGAGGTGAGAGAGGGTAGAGTAAAATATAGGAAAAGAAAATGGGAAGGGTAGAGATAGAGAAAGAGTAACAAGAATTAAAAGAGAAAGAGAAAGAAGAGAGAAATGGGCGGTTTTGAGTGAAAACATGAAAAGGGAGAGGGGTAGAGTGACAATTAGTTAAACAAACGAGGGGCATTTTTACAATTTTGTAGAAATCAAGGAGAAGAGGGGGAGTGATAAGGATTGTGCATATAAGCCGGCTACAACATGTAGTCCCGAGCATTAGTTAAAGAGGGAGAAGTGGGCACACACGGCTACCATGTGTAGTCCCGTGCTATTAATACAAAGAAGAGATATAAAAGGGGCGAGTAATGAGTGTCGGTGTTGCATGTTGGGATGGAAGAAGAAAACCGGTGTCGCCGTTGCAAGTGCCAATCAACGTGTTATGAGGGAACTCGTCACGAAACGGATGCTCGATGGGTGTCGATGCACGACCGTCGTGGGTGCCATTCTCCGTTGAAAGGACCTCCATAGAAAGCATGACATATTCTCAATTGGACCGTGAAGTCGAAACAAGGAGTGCGGACAGTAGGCAATCGGTGGGTGTAGTATGTAAGATGTAGAGTTATAGAGAAAAGGTTTAGGGTTTAGGAATTAGGGTTTGAGTTTTGGTTTAGGTTTAGGGTTAGGGTTAGGGTTTAAGAATTAGGGTTTAGTGTTTGTTTTGGGCTTAGGGTTTAGAGGGTAAAAGGGTTTACGATTAAGTGCAAGAGGGGATAAAGTGAAAAGAAACACCAAGAATAATTTGAGCACACCCAAATCATTTGACAAACTTGGTGTAAGTGAGGCATAATAAGAGATAGAGGAAGGGGAGGGAGAGAGAGAGAGAGAGAGAGAGACGAGGGATTAATCACTAACATTAAAATTAGAAACAAGCTAAAACATAACCATAAGCTAAATAGTCTAGATTAGAGAGAGGGAGAGATTAAGAAGGAGACTAATTTTCATTAAGAAAAAGGAAAAATTACAATACGATGGGTAATGGTCATGAGCAAACTAGTTTCGCCCCCTATGGGGCTCATCAGTGCTACCATGACCATTCGGGGTGGATAGGTTTGTACTTGTACCTGCATGTTTCGAGTAAAAATAAACGATTCGAGACAACTTGATTACAATGGAATTCATTTAGTAAATATATTACTTAATGCACTATTCTAGTGCATTGCTACAAAAAAAGAAACATGGTGCAAAACTTGTCGAGAGTTGACCATTATTTTGCAATCTATGAGTATTGTTTGAAATTGAATCGAGTTATCCCAACTAAAATTGTTGGTGTACTAATTTGCCGTAACAATGTTGACGAATAACCACAACCAAATCTACTGCTTCTTGTTGTCCTGAACAACATAATGTTATACTCGGGAGTCTGGTGTGAAAAACAAGTATCCGAATCAACTAGAATTCAATGGAATTCATTTAGTACATGAATTAGTTAATGTAATATTCCAGTGCTTTGCTTCAAATAAAGAAATATGGTACAATGTTGTTCGAGAGTTCACCATTATTCTACAATCTATGCGTATTTTTGGAAATTGTATCAAGTTATCCAAACTATAATTGTCGGTGTACTAATTTGTCGTAACAATGTTCATAAATAACCACGAGTAAATATATTGCTTCTTCTGGTCCCGAACAACATAATCTTGTGTCAAATTCCATTTCAAACCTCTACTATTAATTGAATAATGGGATTAAATTTAGAAATTGATGTTAGGAGAAAAAAATGAAAGCAAAGTTCGTCATCAATCCTTCAAACATAATATTGATTATTTTGTTAGTTGTACATTATTCTAACATCTACAACATAATATTGATTATTTTATTAATTGTACATTATTGTAACATCTACTTTAGGTCCTGAGTTTTTGAGTTATCTAACAGTTAACACATGATATGCGTCAGAAATTTAATATATGATATTGTCATTTCCATTGCTAGGAGTTGAACCTGGGTCTCTCGGGTGAAAGCCGAGTATCCTAACCAACTAGACTACAATGGATCATATCTTGTGTACTTTTTAATATTGCAATCATTGATTAGTAATAAATAATATTTATATAGTGCGCAAGCATCAACGAGAAACAGAGGATTATTCTAACACACTCTCGTTTTTAAGATTTAATAATTTCAAGAGTTTTTATCAATGCGTTATTAACTCATGATATGGGATAAATGTACTTGTACCCGGGCGTCTCAAGTAAAAAGCAAGGACCCGAGGCAACTTGATTACAATGGACTTCATTTAGTAAATGAATTCGTTAATGTAATATTCTAGTGCTTTACTTTAAATAAGGAAACATGGTGCAATAATGCTCATCGAGAATTCACCATTATTCGACAATCTACTCGTATTTTTAGAAATTGTATCAAGTTATCCAATCTATGATTCTTGGTGTACTAATTTGTCGTAACAATGTTGACGAATAACCACCACTAAATATACTACTTCTTCTGGTCCCAAACAACATAATGTTTTGTCAAATTTCATTTGAAACCTATACTATTAATGGAATAATGGGATTAAGTTTAGATATTGGTGTTAGGAGAAAAATATCAAAGCAAAGTTCGTCATCAATCTTTCAAACATACTTTTGATTATTTTGTTAATTGTACATTATTCTAACAACTACTTTAGAGTTTGAGTTTTTGAGTTACCAAACAATTAACACATGATATTATCGTTTCAATTGCTGGGAGTTCACCCTGGGTCTCTTGGGTGAGAGCCAAGTATCCTTACCAACTAGAGTACAATGGATCATATCTAGTGTACTTTTTAATATTGCAATCATTAATTAGTAATAAATAATATTTATATATTGCGCAAGCATTGACTCGAAACTGAGGATTATTCTAACACACTCTTGTTTTTAAGATTTAATAATTTCAAGGGTTTTTATGGATTCAACATTACCTCATGATCTCGGATGTGTCTAGTTTTTCTAATGCCAACTAGACTATAATGGAATTCATTAAGTAAATGAATTAGTTAATGTGTAATATTCTAGAGCTTTGCTTCAAATAAAAAAATATAGTGCCATGTTGATCGAGAGTTCATCATTATTCTACAATCTATGCGTAATTTGCCGTAACAATGTTGACGAATAACCACAACCAAATATACTGCTTCATGTTGTCCTGAAGAACATAATGTTTTGTCCAATTTCAATTAAAACCTCTACTATTAATCGAAAAATGGGATTAAGTTTACAAATTGATGTTAGGAGAAAAAAATCAAAGTTCAGTTCTTTATCAGTCCTTCAAACATAATATTGATTATTTTGTTAATTGTACATTATTGTAACACCTACTTTAAGTCTTGAGTTTATGAGTTATCAAACAGTTAACACATGATATGCGTCGGAAGTTTAATATATGAGATTGTCGTTTCCATAGACGGGAATTGAACCCGGGTCTCTCGTGTGAGAGCCGAGTATCCTGACCAACTAGACTACACAAATAAACAGAAATGGTACAATGCTTGTTGACAGTTGCACATTATTCTGCAATCTATGCGTATTGTTTGAAATTGAATCAAGTTATCTAAACTATAATTCTTGGTGTACTAATTTATCGTAACAATGTTGAGGAATAACCATAGCTAAATATACTTCTTCTTGTTGTCCCAAACCACATAATATTTTCTCCAATTTCATTCGAAACCTCTACCATTAATCGAATAATGGAATTAAGTTTAGAAATTGATGTTAGCAGAAGAAAATCAAAGTAAAGTTCGTCATCAATCATTCAAACATAATATTGATTATTTTGTTAATTGTACATTATTGTAAGATATACTTTAACACTTGATATGCATCGAAAATTTAATATATGATATTGTTGTTTCCATTGGCGAGAGTTGAACCCGGGTCTCTCAGGTGAGACCCAAGTATCCTTACCAACTAGACTATCGTGGATCAAATATTGTGTGCTTTTTAATCTTGCTATGATTGATTAGAAATAAATAATATATATATATATTGCGCAAGCATCAACTAAAAACTGAGGATTATTTTAACACACTCCCCTTTTTAGGATTTAATAATTTCAAGAGTTTTTATCGATGCCACATATACTCATGATATATGGTATATCTACTTGTAGCCGGGCGTCACATGTAAAAAGCAAGGATCCGAGGCAACTTCATGAAAATGGAATTCATTTAGTAAATGAATTAGTTAATTTACATTTCTAGTGCTTTGTTACAAATAAAGAAACATGGTGCAATAGTCATTGATAGTTGACCATTATTCTACAACCGATGTTTATTGTTTGAAATTGTATCTAGTTATCCAAACTACAATTGTTGGTGTACTAATTTGCCGTAACAATGTTGACGAATAACCACAACCAAATATACTGCTTCTTGTTGCCCCGAGCAACATAATTTTTGTCCAATTTAACTTAAAACCTCTACCATTAATCGAATAATGGGATTAAGTTTAGAAATTGATGTTAGGAGAAAAAAATCAAAGTAAAGTTCTTTCTCGGTCCTTTAAACATAATATTGATTATTTTGTTAATTGTACATTATTGTAACACCTACTTTAGGTCTTGAGTTTTTGAGTTATCAAACAGTTAACACATGATTTGCGTCGGAAGTTTAATATATGATATCGTTGTTTCCATAAACGGGAATTGAACCCGGCTCTCTTGGGTGAGAGGCGAGTATCCTAACCAACTAGACTACACAAATAAAGTAAAATGGTACAATGCTTGTCGACAGTAGAAAATTATTCTGCAATCTATGCGTATTGTTTGAAATTGAATCAAGTTATCTAAACTCTAATTGTTGGTGTGCTAATTTATTGTAACAATGTTGAGGAATAACCACAACTAAATATACTTCTTCTTATTGTCCCGAACCACATAATATTTTCTCCAATTTCATTCGAAACCTCTACCATTAATCGAATAATGGAATCATGTTTAAAAATTGATGTTAGGAGAAGAAAATCAAAGAAAAGTTCATCATCAATCGTTTAAACATAATATTCATTATTTTGTTAATTGTAGATTATTGTAACACCTACTTTAGGACTCGAGTTTCTGAGTTATCAGACAAATAACACGTGATATGCGTCGAAATTTTTTATATATGATATTGTTGTTTCCATCAATGGCGAGAGTTGAACCCGGGTCTCTCCGGTGAGAGCCGAGTATTTTAACCAACTAGACTATCGTGGATCACATATTGTGTGCTTTTTAATCTTGCTATCATTGATTATAAATAAATAATATTTATATATTGCACAAGTATCAACGAAAAACTGAGGATTATTTTAACACACTCTCGTTTTTAGGATTTAATAATTTCAAGAGTTTTTTTCGATGCCACATATACTCATGATATATGGTATATCTACTTGTACCCGGGCGTCGCATGTAAAAAGCAAGGATGCGAGGCAACTTGATAAAAATGGAATTTATTTAGTAAATGAATTAGTTAATTTACATTTCTAGTGCTTTGTTACAAATAAAGAAACATGGTGCAATAGTCATCGATAGTTGACCATTATTCTACAACCGATGCGTATTGTTTGAAATTGTATCTAGTTATCCAAACTGTAATTGTTGGTGTACTAATTTGTCATAACAATGTTGACGAATAACCACAACGAAATATACTGCTTCTTGTTTTCCCGAACAACATAATGTTTTGTCCAATTTCAATTAAAATCTCTACCATTAATCGAATAATTGATCTTAGGAGAGAAAAATCATAATATTGATGTTAGTAAAGTTCTTTCTCAGACCTTCAAACATAATATTGATTATTTTGTTAATTGTACATTATTATAATGCCTACTTTAGGTCTTGAGTTTTTGAGTTATCAAACAATTAACACATGATATGCGTCGGAAGTTTAATATATCATATTGTCGTTTGCATTTCATTGATTAGTAATAAATAATATTGCAATCATTGATTAGTAATAAATAATATTTATATATTGTGCAAGCATCAACGACAAACAGAGGATTATTCTAACACACTCTCGTTATTAAGATTTAATAATTTTAAGGGTTTCCATCGATGCCATATTAACTCATGATATAGGATATATCTACTTCTACCCGGGCGTCTCAGGTAAAAAGCTAGGATCCAAGGCAACTTCATTACAATGCTATTCATTTAGTAAATGACTTAGTTAATGTACCATTTTAGTCCTTTGTTAGAAATAAAGAAACATGGTGCATACTCATCGACAATTGACCATTATTCTGCAATCTATGCGTATTGTTTGAAATTCCAAAATCTAATTGTTGGTGTAATAATTTGCCGTAACAAAGTTGTGGAATAACCAGAACTAAATATACTGCTTCTTGTTATCTCGAACAACATAATGTTTTGTCAAATTTCATTTGAAACCTCTACCATTAATTGAATAATAGGATTAAGTTTAGAAATTGATGTTAAAAGAAAAAAATAAATAATATTTATATATTGCGCAAGCATCTACGAGAAACACAGGATTATTCTAACATAGTCTCCTTTTTAAGATTTAATAATTTCACGCGTTTTTATATATATGCCAAATTAACTCATGGCTATGATGTATCCATTGACGGGAGTTGAACCCGGTTCTCTTGGGTGGGAGCAGAGTATTCTAACCAACTAGACTACAATGGATTACATCTTGCAATCATTGATTAGAAAATATATGTATATATATTTTTCGCAAGCATGAACGAAAAACTGAGGATTATTCTAACACACTCTCGGTTTAAGATTTAATAATTTCAAGGGTTTTTATCGATGCCACATTAACTCATAATATATGATATATGTACTTGTAGTCGTGCGTCTCGGGTTATAAGCAAGTATCCGAGGCAACTTGATTACAATAGAATTCATTTAATAAATGAATTAGTTAATGTACCATTCTAGTCCTTTGTTACAAAAAAAGAAACATGGTGCAATGCTCATTGACAGTTAACCATTATTCGGCAATGTGTGCGTATTGTTTGAAATTGTATCGAGTTATCCAAACTATACTTGTTGGTATACTAATTTATCATAACAATGTTGCGGAATAACCACAACTAAATATACTTCTTGTTGTTGACCCGAACAACATAATGTTTCATCCAAGTTCATTCGAAACCACTACCATTAATCGAATAATGGGATTAAGTTTAGAAATTGATATTAGGAGAAAGAAATCAAAGTAAATTTCGTCATCAATCCGTCTAGCATAATATTGATTATTTAGTTAATTGTACATTATTGTAACACCTACTTTAGCTTTTGAGTTTTCGAGTAATCAAACAGTTAACACATGGTATGTGTCAGACTTTAAATATATGATAATATCGTTTCCATTGCCGGGAATTGAACCCGAGTGTCTCGGGTGAGAGCCATGTATCCTAACCAACTAGACTACAATGGATCACATCTTGTGCACTTTCTAATATTGTAATCATTGATTAGTAATAAATAAAATTTATATATTGCGCAAGCATCAACGAGAAACTGAGGATTATTCTATCACACTCTCGATTTTTTATTTAATAATTTCAAGGGTTTTTCTCGATGCCACATTAACTCATGATATATGATATATCTACTTGTACCCGTGCGTCTCAGGTAAAAAGCCAGGATACGACGCAACTGGATTTCAATGGAATTCGTTTGGTAAATGAATTAGTTAATGTACCATTCTACTCCTATGTTACAAATAGAGAAACATAATGCAATGCTCATTGACAGTTCACAAATATTCTGCAATCTATAGGTATTGTTTCAAATTGTATGGAGTTATCCAAACTATATTTGTTGGTGTACTAATTTATCGTAACAATGTTGAGGAATAACCACGACTAAATATACTACTTCTTGTCCCAAACAACATAATGTTTTGTCAAATTTCATTTGAAACCTCTACTATTAATTGAATAATGGGATTAGGTTTAGAAATTGATGTTAGGAGAAAAAAATGAAAGCAAAATTCTAAATCAATCCTTCAAAGAGAATATTGGGATTAAGTTTAGAAATTAATGTTAGGAGAAATTAATGTTTGGATTATTTTCTTAATTGTACATTATTGTAACAACTACTTTAGGATCTGAACCAACTAGACTACAAAGGAATTCATTTAGTAAGTGAATTAGTTAATGTAATATTCATGTGCTTTGCTTCAAATAAAGAAATATGGTGCAATGTTGATCGAGAGTTCACCATTACTCTACAATCTATGCGTATTTTTGGAAATTCTATCAAGTTATCCAAACTATAATTGTCGGTGTACTAATTTGTCGTAACCATGATGAGAAATAAGCACGACTAAATATATTGCTTCTTCTTGTCCCGAACAACATAATATTTTGTCAAATTTCATTTGAAACCTCTACTATTAATTGAATAATGGGATTAGGTTTAGAAATTGATGCTAGGAGAAAAAAATGAAAGCAAAATTCTAAATCAATCCTTCAAAGAGAATATTGATTATTTTGTTAATTGTACATTATTGTAACATCTACTTTAGGTCTTGAGTTTTTGAGTTATCAAACAGTTAACACAAGATATGCATCGGATATTTAATATATGATATTGTCATTTTCATTGCCGGGAGTTGAACCCGAGTCTCTCGGGTAAGAGCCGAGTAATCTATCCAACTAGACTTCAATGGATCACATCTGATACACTTTTTAATATTGCAATCATTGATTAGTAACACACTCTGGTTTTTAAGATTAAATAATTTCAAGGGTTTTTATCGATACGACATTACCTCATGATCCATGATGGATCTATTTTTTCCAATGCCTATTGTTGTACCCGGGAGTCTCGTGTAAAAAACAAGGATCCGAACCAACTAGACTACAATAGAATTCATTTTGTAAATGAATTAGTTAATTTAATATTCTAGTGCTTTTCTTCAAATAAAGAATTATGGTGCAATGTTGATCGAGAGTTCAACATTACTCTACAATCTATGCGTATGTTTGGAAATTCTATCAAGTTATCCAAACTATAAAACGAAACTAAAGTCTGTTATCAATCATTCAAACATAATATTGATTATTTTGTTAATTTTACTTTTTAGGTCTTGAGTTTTTTAGTTATCAAATAATTAACACAAGATATATGTCGGAAATTTAATATATGATATTGTCGTTTTCATTGCCGGGAGTTGAACCCGAGTCTCTCGGGTGAGAACCGAGTAATCTAACCAACCAGACTTCAATGGATCCTATCTTGTGTATAGATATATTGCAATCGTAGATTAGTAATAAGTAATATTTATATAATGGGAAAGCATCAACGACAGACTTAGTATTATTCTAACACACTCTCATTTTTAAGATTTAATAATTTCAAGGGTTTTTATCGATGCGACATTACCTCATAATCTATGATGTATCTAGTTTTTCCAATGGTTATTGCTGTAGCCGAGAGTCTCGTGTAAAGAAAAATTATTCGAACGAACTAGAGTAGAATGGAATTCATTTAGTAAATGAATTAGTTAATGTAATATTCATGTGCTTTCGATCAAATAAAGAAACATGGTGCAATGCTCATGAATTCACCATTATTCGACAATCTATGTGTATTTTTAGAAATTGTATCAAGTTATCCAAATTATAATTCTTGGTGTACTAATTTATCGTAACAATGTTGAGGAATAACCACGACTAAATATACTGCTTCCTATTGTCCCGAACAACATAATGTTTTGTCAAATCTCATTTGAAACCTATACTATTAATTGAATAATGGGATTAAGTTTAGAAATTGATGTTAGGAGAAACAAATCAAAGCAAGGTTCGTCATCAATCCTTCAAACATAATATTGATTATTTTGTTAATTGTACATTATTCTAACAACTACTTTAGAGCTTGACTATTTGAGTTATCAAACAATTAACACATGATATACGTCGGAAATTTTATATATGATATTGTCGTTTCCATTGCCGGGAGTTAAACCCGGGTCTCTCGGGTGAAAGCTAAGTATCCTAACCAACTAGACTACAATGGATCACATCTTGTGTGGTTTTTTATATTGCACTGATTGATTAGAAACAAATAATATTTATATATTGCGCAAGCATCAATGACAAACTGAGGGTTGTTCTAACACACTATCGTTTTAAGGATTTGATAATTTCAAGGGTTTTTATCGATGCCACATTAATTCATTATATATGATATATCTACTTGTAGTCGGGCGTCCGAGGTAAAAAGTAAGGATCCGAGGCAACTAGATTATAATGTATCATTCTAGTCGTTTGTTAATGAATTAGTTAATGTACCATTGTAGTCCTTTGTTACAAATCAAGAAACATAGTCGAATAGTGATCGACAATTGACCATTATTCTAAAATCTATGTATCAAGTGATCCAAACTATAATTGTTGGTATAGTAATTTGTTATAACAATGTTCAGGAATAACCATAACCAAATCTACCGCTTCTTGTTTTCCCGAACAACATAATGTTCTAGCCGGGAGTCTCATGTAAAAAACAAGGATGCGAACCAACTAGACTACAATGGAATTCATTTAGTAAGTGAATTAGTTAATGTAATATTCATGTGCTTTGCTTCAAATAAAGAAATATGGTGCAATGTTAATCGAGAGTTCACCATTATTCTACAATCTATGCGTATTTTTGGAAATTCTATCCAGTTATCCAAACTATAATTGTCGGTGTACTAATTTGTCATAACCATGTTGAGAAATAAGCACGACTAAATATATTTCTTATTCTTGTCCCGAACAACATAATGTTTTGTCAAATTTCATTTGAAACATCCACTATTAATGGAATATTGGGATTAAGTTTAGAAATTGATGTTAGGAGAAAAAAATGAAAGGAAAGTTCGTCATCAAACCTTCAAACATAACATTGATTATTTTGTTATTTGTACATTATTGTAACATCTACTTTGGGTCTTGAGTTTTTGAGTTATCAAACCGTTAACACATGCTATGAGTCGGAAATTTAATATATGATATAATCAGTTCCATTGTCGGGAGTTGAACCCGGGTCTCTCGGGTGAAAGCCGAGTATCCTAACCAACTAGACTACAATGGATCCTATCTTGTGTACTTCTTAATATTGCAATCATAGATTACTAATAAATAATATTGATATATTGAGCAAGTATCAACGAGAAACTGAGGATTATTCTCTCACACTCTCGTTTTTAAGATTAAATAATTTCAAGGGTTTTTATCTATGCGACATTACCTCATGATCTATGACGTATCTAGTTTTTCCAATGCCTATTGTTGTACCCGAGAGTCTCGTGTAAAAAACAAGGATCCGAACCAACTAGACTACCATAGAATTCATTTAGTAAATGAATTGGTCAATGTAATATTCTAGTGCTTCTCTTCAAATAAAAAACTATGGTGCAATGTTGATCGAGAATTCAACATTATTCTACTATCAATGCGTATGTTTGGAAATTCTATCAAGTTATCGAAACTATTAAAACCAAAGGAAAGTTTGTCATCAATCCTTCAAACATAATATTGATTATTTTGTTAATTTTACATTATTGTAACAGCTACTTTATGTGTTGAGTTTTTGAGTTATCAAACAGTTAACACATGAAATGCGTCGCAAAATTATATATATGATATTGTCCTTTCTACTGCCAGGAGTTGAGCACGAGTATCTCGGGTGAGAACCGAGTATTCTAACCAACTAGACTTCAATGGATCACATCTTGTGCACTTTTTAATATTGCAATCATTGATTGGTAATAAATAATATTTATATATTGCTTAAGCATCAATGAAAAACTGAGGATTGTTCTAACACACTGTTGTTTTTAAGATTTAATAATTTCACGGATTTTTATCGATGCCACAGTAACTCATTATATATAATGTATCTAGTTTTTTCTATTGCGTTTCGATTAAGAATCAAAGATTCGAGGCAACTTGATTGCAATGGAATTCATTTGGCAATCCTCATCGACAGTTGACCATTATTCTGCAATCTATGCATATTGTTTGAAATTGTATCGAGTTATCGAAACTATAATTGTTCGTGTACTAATTTGTCATACCAATATTGATGAACAACCACAACCAAATATACATCTTTTTGTTGTCTCGAACAACATAATGTTTTGTCCAATTTCATGCGAAACCTCTACCATTAATCAAATAATGGGAGTAAGTTTAGAAATTCAATTTATTGATTATTTTGTTAATTGTACATTATTGGAACACCTACTTTAGGTCTTGAGTTTTTGAATTATCAAACAGTTCACAGATGATATGCGTCGAAAATTTAATATATGATATTGTCGTTTCCATTGCCGGGAGTTGAACACGGGTCTCTCGGGTGAAAGCCGACTATACTAACCAACTAGACTACAATGGATCATATCTTGTCTACTTTTTAATTTTTCAATCATTGATTAGTAATAAATAATATTAATGAGAAACCGAGGATTATTCTAACACACTCTCGTTTTTAAGATTTAATAATTTCAAGGGTTTTTATCGATGCGATATTACCTCATGATCTATGATGTATCTAGTTTTTCCCATGTGAGTTGTTGTACCAGGGAGTCTCATGTAAAAAACAAGGATCTGAACCAACTAGACTACATTGGAATTCATTTAGTAAATGAATTAGTGAATGTAATATTTTAGTGTTTTACTTCAAATAAAGAAACATTGTGCAATGCTCATCGGGAATTCACCATTATTTGACAATCAATGCGTATTTTTGCAAATTGTATGAAGTTATCCAAACTATAATTGTTGGTGTACTAATTTGTCGTAACAATGTTGAGGAATAACCACGACTAAATATATTGCTTCTTCTTGTCCCGAACAACATAATGTTTTGTCAAATCTCATTTGAAACCTATACTATTAATTGAATAATGGGATTAAGTTTAGAAATTGATGTTTTGAGAAAAAAATCAAAGCAAAGTTCGTCGTCAATCCTTCAAACATAAGATTGATTATTTTGTTAATTGTATATTATTCTAACTATTTTACGTCTTGAGTTTTTGAGTTATCAAATAGTTAAGACATGACATGCGTCACAAAATTTTATATATGATATTGTCCTTCCTATTCCCGAGAGTTAAACCCTGGTCTCTTTGGAGAGAGCCGAGTATTCTAGCCAAGTAGACTACAATGGATCACATTTTCTACACTTTTTAATATTGCAATCATTGATTACTAATAAATAACATTTATATATTGCGCAAGCATCAACAAGGAATAGAGGATTATTCTAACACACTATCGTTTTTATCGATGCCACATTAACTCATGACATATAATGTATCTAGTTTTTCCTATGCCTGTACTTGTACCCGCACGTTTCCATTTTATTACTGAAGCAATGTCTGCCCTTTTTAACAGTCAAAGGGAAAATTTTCATGGTCTTTTGATCCCTAATTCAAGGAAGTCACTGGTGGACTCGGAGTTCGCGGACGATACGATGCTATACCTCCAAGGAAATGAAGCGAATCTTGAGACGGCACAGAGTGCTATTGAGCTCTTTTGCAAGCCATTGAGAGTGTCCATCAATTGGAAGAAGTCGAAGGGTTTTTGGATCAGCTTGGAGTCCGAGCCTATTTGGAAGCTAAATGCTGAATTCAAATGGATTTGCAAACGGGGAAGCCACTCGGTATCTGGGAATGTGGATTGGGGTAGATATCGACAAAGGAAATCAATTGCAACAAATTCAAAGCAAAATCTGTGACAAAATTCGCAACTGGTCAGGGATGAACTTATCATTGGCTGGCAGGATCATATTAGCTAACCATGTGCTCTTGTCTACGTTATGGCATGCAGTTTCAGTGTGGATGTTTGACAAGCAAGCTATTTGTAATGTTAAAGCGTGTATTAGGGGATTCCTTTGGGCTGGGATGAGGAAAGACAACGTGGCAGCCAAAGTATCATGGTCTACGTTGGTTATTCCCAAGAGTAAGGGGGGTTGAAGATTGATTGACCCTAGATTGTAGAGTCAAGCATTGTTATGCAAGGTATGGGTAAGGAGCTTGTTACCTGGTAACAGGTTATGGTAAACATTGATACATAATAGGAGCATTGTCTGGAGTCCAAGACTGGGTGGGCATTGGAAGTCACACAAAGCGTGGCCTTTTTGTATGGCCTTAAAGTTGAGGAAATCTACCTGGTTGGCTGATTGTACTTGTATGTCAGTGATGTAGGCGTGGAGTATGCTCCGTGGGCATCTAAGTCGGAATCGTCCAAGTACTAGTCTTGAATGGATGCGCCAACCCCTACTGTGGAACGAGATCGTACAATCGCCAGAAGGAACGATGCTTGGACAAAGCAAGCACATGACATGGGCTACATTGTATTGTCTAGGGATACACTCGGTGGCTGATTGGATGTGGCTGTCCGACAATAAATGTGATCAACTATATGAAGACTTGGGAAAGGTCAGAAATGGCAGAAAGATGCTTGGCGTAGTCAATACAGCTATCTCCTCGCTTCCTATTGGTAATGAGGAAGAGGGTGAATGGTCCGGACAATGTGATGATACCGGAAAAATTATCAATGTCAGGGGTCTAGGAAAGAATGGGAAGACCGTCCATATTGGATTATTAGATGAAAGTGCATGCTGGTACCCGATTAGAATTGTAGCAAGAGCGGGAAAGAAATGGAAGGTGAATCCACCAGTAGAAGAGGTTGAGGAGGATTGGATCTTGTACGTGGTTGAAAGGAAGCCTCTCGAGCGAGTAGAATGGGATCCCGTTGAATATACGTGGAAGCGAGAACGAGATAAATCATTAGGTTTCTTCGAATACTCAACGCGGCTGGGGAGAAAGTTAGGTTCGTATCGTGAGAAGTGTGCCAACAAGTGGTCCCATGCAGCTATCGATTTAGCCTTCGTGGATAGAACTAGGAGCAAGATATGTGTAAAAAGTAACATGCGGAAGCAAGTATGAAGACCGAACAGAAGGAAGAAAACTCAGGTTTAATGGAGAGCTTGAGCTTACGCAGTATATGCGGGAGAGACAGAGAGAGTGAGAGAGAAAACACAAGAACTATATTCAATAAAAGTTCTCAACCTCTATTCACCACACTCTATACATATGTGTGTTCAATGAACACTTTTGTACAAGTCCTAGAAGGACTGACCGAAGTACTGACAATACTTCAATGCTCATTAAGAGCTCCTACACTAACTCCCAAATATATTCCTCACATCTTGTGTACTTTTTAATATTGCAATTATTGATTAGTAATAAATAATATTTATATATTGCCCAAGCATCAACGAGAAACTGAGGATTATTCTAACATGCTCTGTTTTTTAAGATTTTATAATTTCAACGGTTTTTATCGATGTGACATTACCTTATCATCTATGATGTATCTAGTTTTTCCAATGCCTATTGTTGTACCCGGTAGTCTTGTCTAAAAAACAAGGATCTGAACGAACTAGGCTACAATGGAATTCATTTAGTAAATGAATTAGTTAATGTAATATTCAAGTGCTTTCATTCAAATAAACAAACATGGTGCAATGCTCCTCAAGAATTCACCATTATTCGACAATCTATACGTATTTTTGGAAATAGTATCAAGTTATCCAAACTATAATTTTCGGTGTACTAATTTGTCGTAACAATGTTGAGGAATAACCACGACTGAATATAGTACTTCTTCCTGTCCTGAACAACATAATGATTAGTTGAATTTCATATGAAACCTCTACTATTAATTGAAAAATGGGATTAAGTTTAGAAATTGATGTTAGAAGAAAAAAATCAAAGCAAATTTCGTTATCAATCCTCCAAACATAATATTGATTATTCTATTAATTGTACATTCTTGTAAAACCTACTTTAGGTCTTGAGTTCTCAAACAGTTAAAACATGATATGCGTCGGAAATTTAATATATGATATTGTCGTTTCCATCGCTGGGAGTTGAACCCGGGTCTCTCAGGTGAGAGCCGAGTATCCTAACCAACTAGACTACAATGGATCACATCGAGTGTAGTTTTTAATATTGCAATCATTGATTAGTAATAAATAATATTTATATATTGCGCAAATAACAACGAGAAAGTGAGGATTATTCTAACACACTCTTGTTTTTAAGATTTAATAATTTGAAGGGTTTTTATCGATTCAACATTACCTCATTACCTCGGATGTGTCTAGTTTTTCTAATGCCAACTAGACTATAATGCAATTCATTAAGTAAATGAATTAGTTAATGTGTAATATTCTAGTGCTTTGCTTCAAATAAAAATATATAGTGGCATGTTGATCGAGAGTTCATCATTATTCTACAATCTATGCGTATTTTTAGAAATTCTATACAGTTATCCAAACTATAATTATTGGTGTACTAATTTGCCGTAACAATGTTGACGAATAACCACAACCAAATATACTGCTTCATGTTGTCCCGAACAACATAATGTTTTGTCCAATTTCAATTAAAACCTGTACCATTAATCGAATAATGGGATTAAGTTTACAAATTGATGTTAAGAGAAAAAAATTAATGTTATGTTCGTCATCAATCCTTCAAACATAATATTGATTATATTGTTAATTATACATAATTGTAACACCTACTTTAGGTCTTGAGTTTTCGAGTTATCAAACAATTAAAACATGATATCCGTCGGAAATTTAATATATGATATTGTCGTTTCCATTGCCGGGAGTTGAACCCGGGTCTCTCGGCTGAGAGCCAAGAATCCTAACCAACTAGACTACACAAATAAACAAAAATAGTACAATGCTTGTTGACAGTTGAACATTTTTCTGCAATCTATGCGTAATGTTTGAAATTGAATCAAGTTATCTAAACTATAATTGTTGGTGTACTAAATTATCGTAACAATGTTGAGGAATAACCACACCTAAATATACTTCTTCTTGTTGTCCTCAACAACATAATTTTTGTCCAATTTAAATTAAAACCTCTACCATTAATCGAATAATGGGATTAAGTTTAGAAATTGATGTTAGGAGAAAAAAATCAAAGTAAAGTTCTTTCTCAGTCCTGTAAACATAATATTGATTATTTTGTTAATTGTACATTATTGTAACACCTACTTTAGGTCTTGATTTTTTGAGTTATCAAAACAATTAACACATATGCGTCGGAAGTTTAATATATCATATTGTCATTTGCATTTCCGGGAATTAAACCTGAGTCTCTCGGGTACCTGAGTCTCTCGGGTGACAGCCGAGTATCCTAACCAACTAGACTACACTGGATCACATCTTGTGCACTTTTTAATATTGTAATCATTGATTAGTAATAAATATTATTTCTATATTGCGCAAGCATCAACGAGAAATAGAGGATTACTCTAACACACTCTCATTTTTAAGATTTAATAATTTCACGTGTTTTTATTGATGCCAAATTAACTCATAATCAATGATGTATGTAGTTTTTCCTATGCCTATTCTTCTAGCCACGCGTCTTGGGTAAAAATCAATGGTTTAAGGCAACTTGATTACAATGGAATTCATTTAGTAAATGAATTAGTTAATGTACTATTCTAGTGCTTTGCTACAAATAAAGAAACATGGTGCAATGCTTGTCGACAGTTGACCATTATTTTGCAATCTATGCGTATTGTTTGAAATTGTATCAAGTCATCTAAACTATAATTATTGGTGTACTAATTTGTCGTAACCATGTTGCGAAATAAGCACGACTAAATATATTGCTTCTTCTTGACCTGAACAACATAATATTTTGTCAAATTTCATTTGAAACCTCTACTATTAATTGAATAATGGGATTAAGTTTAGAAATTGATGTTAGGAGGAAAAATTAAAGCAAAGTTTGTCATCAATCCTTCATACATAATATTGATTATTTTGTTAACTGTACATTATTGTAACACCTACTTTAGGTCTTGAGTTTTTGAGTAATCAAACAGTTAACACATGATATCCGTCGAAAATTTAATATATGATATTGTCGTTTCCATTGCCGGGAGTTGAACCCGGGTCTCTCGGGTGAGAGCCGAGAATCCTAACCAACTAGACTATAATGCATAACATCTTGTGTACTTTTTAATATTGCAATTATTGATTAGTAATAAATAATATTTATATATTGCCCAAGAATCAATGAGAAATTGAGGATTATTCTAACACACTCTCTTTTTTTATCGATGCAACATTACCTCATCATCTATGACGTATCTAGTTAACACAAGATCTGCGTCGGAAATTTAGGGTTTAGGGTGTTGTCGTTTAGATTGCCGGGGGGGGGGGTTGAACCTAGGTCTCTCGGGTGAGAGCCTAGTATCCTAACTGACTAGACTACAATGGATCATATCTTGTGTACTTTTTAATATTGCAATTATTGATTAGTAATAAATAATATTTATATAATGCGCAAGCAAGAACTAGAAACTAAGGATTCTTCTAACACACTCTCGTTTTTAAGATTTAATAATTTCAAGGGTTTTTATCGATGTCAATCGTTCTACCCGGGAGTCTCGTGTAAAAAACAAGGATGCAACCTATAATTCTTGGTGTACTAATATGTCGAAACAATGTTGAGGAATAACGACAAATAAATATACTACTTCTTGGTGTCCCGAACAACATAATGTTTTGTAAAATTTCATTAAAAACCTCTACTATTAATTGAATATTGGGATGAAGTTTTGAAATTGATGTGAGGAGAAAAAAATCAAACCAAAGTTCTTTATCAATCCTTCAAACATAATTTTAATTATTTTGTTAATTGTACAAGGGTTTTTATCGATGCCGCATTAACTGATAATATATGATATATGTACTTGTAGTCGTGCGTCTTGGGTTATAAGCAAGTATCCGAGGCAACTTTATTACAATGGAATTCATTTAATAAATGAATTAGTTAATGTACCATTCTAGTCCTTTGTTACAAATAAAGAAACATGGTGCAATGCTCATTGACAGTTAACCATTATTCGTCAATCTGTGCGTATTGTTTGAAATTGTATCGAGTTATCCAAACTATACTTGTTGGTGTACTAATTTATCTTAACAATGTTGCGGAATAATTCTTCTTGTTGACCCGAACAACATAATGTTTCATCCAAGTTCATTCGAAACCTCTACCATTAATCGAATAATGGGATTAAGTTTAGAAATTGATGTTAGGAGAAAGAAATCAAAGTAAATTTCGTCATCAATCCGTCTAGCATAATATTGATTATTTAGTTAATTGTACATTATTGTAACACCTACTTTAGCTTTTGAGTTTTCGAGTAATCAAACAGTTAACACATGATATGTGTCGGACTTTAAATATATGATAATATCATTTCCATTGCCGGGAATTGAACCCGGGTCTCTCGGGTGAGAGCCAAGTATCCTAACCAACTAGACTACAATAGATCACAACTTGTGCAGTTTCTAATATTGCAATCATTGGTTAGTAATAAATAATATTTATATATTGCGCAAGCATCAACGAGAAACTGACAATTATTCTGTCAAACTCTCGTTTTTAAGATTTACTAATTTCAAGGGTTTTTCTCGATGCCACATTAACTCATGATATATGATATATCTACTTGTACCCGTGCGTCTCAGGTAAAAAGCCAGGATACGACGAAACTGGATTTCAATGGAATTCATTTGCTAAATGAATTAGTTAATGTACCATTCTAGTCCTATGTTACAAATAAAGAAACATGATGCAATGCTCATCGACAGTTCACCAATATTCTGCAATCTATAGGTATTGTTTCAAATTGTATGGAGTTATCCAAACTATACTTGTTGGTGTATTAATTTATCGTAACAATGTTGAGAAATAACCATGACTAAATATACTACTTCTTCTTGTCCCGAAAAACATAATGTTTTGTCAAATTTCATTTGAAACCTCTACTATTAATTGAATAATGGGATTAAGTTTAGAAATTAATGTTAGGAGAAATTAATGTTGGGATTATTTTGTTAATTGTACATTATTGTAACAACTACTTTAGGTCTTCAGTTTTTCAGTTATCGAACACTTAACACATGACATGCGTAGCAAAATATGATATATGATATCGTCTTTTCTATTGGTGGGAGTTGAACCTAGGTCTCTCGACAGTTGACCATTATTCTTCAATTTATGCGTACTAAAACAAGGATCCGAACCAACTAGACTACAATGGAATTCATTTAGTAAGTGAATTAGTTAATGTAATATTCATGTGCTTTGCTTCAAATAAAGAAATATGGTGCAATGTTGATTGAGAGTTCACCATTACTCTACAATCTATGCGTATTTTTGGAATTTCTATCAAGTTATCCAAACTATAATTGTCGGTGTACTAATTTGTCGTAACCATGTTGAGAAATAAGCACGACTAAATATATTGCTTCTTCTTGTCCCGAACAACATAATATTTTGTCAAATTTCATTTGAAACCTCTACTATTAATTGAATAATGGGATTAGGTTTAGAAATTGATGTTAGGAGAAAAAAATGAAAGCAAAATTCTAAATCAATCCTTCAAAGAGAATATTGATTATTTTGTTAATTGTACATTATTGTAACATCTACTTTAGGTCTTGAGTTTTTGAGTTATCAAACAGTTAACACAAGATATGCATCGGAAATTTAATATATGATATTGTCGTTTTCATTCCCGGGAGTTGAACCCGAGTCTCTCGGGTAAGAGTCGAGTAATCTAACCAACTAGACTTCAATGGATCACATCTTGTACACTTTTTAATATTGTAATCATTGATTAGTCATAAATAATATTTATATATTGCGCAAGCATAAACAAGAAACAAAGGATTATTCTAACACACTCTCGTTTTTAAGATTTATTAAGTTCACCGGTTTTTATCTATGCGACATTACCTCATGAGCATGCATCTAATCTTTCCTATACCTATACTTGTACCCACGTGTCTTGGATAAAAATCAACGATTCCAGGCATCTCGATTATATTGGAATTCATTTAGTAAATGAGTTGGTTAATGTACTATTCTAGTGCCATGCTCGAAATAAAGAACAATCGTGCAATGCTTGTCGACAGTTGAACATGATTCTACCATCTATGCATATTGTTTGAAATTGTATCAAGTTATCTAAACTATAATTGTTGTCAAATTTCATTTGAAACCTCTACTATTAATTGAATATTGGGATTAAGTTTAGAAATTCACGTTAGGAGAAAAAATTGAAGCAAAGTTCGTCATGAATCGTTCAAACATAATATTGATTATTTCGTTAATTGTACATTATTGCAACATGTACTTTAGGTCTTGAGTTTTTGAGTTATCAAACCGTTAACACATGCTATGAGTCAGAAATGTAATATATGATATGATGATTTCCATTGCCGGGAGTTGAGCCCGGGTCTCTCGGGTGAAAGCCAAGTATCCTAACCAACTAGACTACAATGGATCCTATCTTGTGTACTTCTTAATATTGCAATCATAGATTAGTAATAAATAATATTTATATATTGCGCAAGCATCAACGAGAAACTGAGGATTATTCTAACACACTCTCATTTTTAAGATTAAATAATTTCAAGGGCTTTTATCGATCCGACATTACCTAATGATCCATGATGTATCTATTTTTTCCAATGCCTATTGTTGTACCCGGGAGTCTCATGTAAAAAACAAGGATCCGAACCAAGCAGACTACAATAGAATTCATTTAGTTAATTTAATATTCTAGTGCTTTTCTTCAAATAAAGAACTATGGTGCAATGTTGATCGAGAGTTCAACATTACTCTACAATCTATGCGTATGTTTGGAAATTCTATCGAGTTATCCAAACTATAAAACCAAACTAAAGTTTGTCATCAATCCTTCAAACATAATATTGATTATTTTGTTAATTTTACTTTTTAGGTCTTGAGTTTTTGAGTTATCAAACAGTTAACACAAGATATGCGTGGGAAATTTAATATATGATATTGTCGTTTTCATAGACGGGAGTTGAACCCGAGTCTTTCGGGTGAGAGCCGAGTAATCTAACCAACCAAACTTCAATGGATCACATCTCGTACACTTTTTAATATTGCAATCATAGATTACTAATAAATAATATTTATATATTGCGCAAGCATAAACAAGAAACAAAGGATTATTCTAACACACTTTCGTTTTTAAGATTTAATAAGTTCACCAGTTTTTATCTATGCCAAATTAACTCATGAGCATGCATATAGTCTTTCCTATACCTTTACTTGTACCCACGTGTCTTGGATAAAAATCAACGATTCCAGGCATCTCGATTATATTGGAATTCATTTAGTAAATAGTTGGTTAATGTACTATTCTAGTGCCATGCTCGAAATAAAGAAAAATGGTGCAATACTTGTCGACAGTTGAACATGATTCTACCATCTATGCATATTTTTTGAAATTGTATCAAGCTATCTAAACTATAATTGTTGTCAAATTTCATTTGAAACCTCTACTATTAATTGAATATTGGGATTAAGTTTAGAAATTGATGTTAGGAGAAAAAATTGAAGCAAAGTTCGTCATGAATCGTTCAAACATAATATTTATTATTTTGTTCATTGTACATTATTGTAACATGTACTTTAGGTCTTGAGTTTTTGAGTTATCAAACCGTTAACACATGCTATGAGTCAGAAATGTAATATATGATATGATGATTTCCATTGCCGGGAGTTGAACCCGGGTCTCTCGGGTGAAAGCCAAGTATCCTAACCAACTAGACTACAATGGATCCTATCTTGTGTACTTCTTAATATTGCAATCATAGATTAGTAATAAATAATATTTATATATTGCGCAAGCATCAACGAGAAACTGAGGATTATTCTAACACACTCTCATTTTTAAGATTAAATAATTTCAAGGGCTTTTATCGATCCGACATTACCTAATGATCCATGATGTATCTATTTTTTCCAATGCCTATTGTTGTACCCGGGAGTCTCATGTAAAAAACAAGGATCCGAACCAAGCAGACTACAATAGAATTCATTTAGTTAATTTAATATTCTAGTGCTTTTCTTCAAATAAAGAACTATGGTGCAATGTTGATCGAGAGTTCAACATTACTCTACAATCTATGCGTATGTTTGGAAATTCTATCGAGTTATCCAAACTATAAAACCAAACTAAAGTTTGTCATCAATCCTTCAAACATAATATTGATTATTTTGTTAATTTTACTTTTTAGGTCTTGAGTTTTTGAGTTATCAAACAGTTAACACAAGATATGCGTGGGAAATTTAATATATGATGTTGTCGTTTTCATTGTTGGGAGTTGAACCCGAGTCTCTCGGGTGAGAGCCGAGTTATCTAACCAACCAAACTTCAATGCATCACATCTTGTACACTTTTTAATATTGCAATCATTGATTAGTAATAAATAATATTTATATATTGCGCAAGCATAAACAAGAAGCAGATGATTATTCTAACACACTTTCGTTTTTAAGATTTAATAAGTTCACAGGTTTTTATCTATGACGAATTAACTCATGAGCATGTATCTAGATTTTCCTATACCTGTACTAGATTTTATCTATGCCAAATTAACTCAACGATTCCAGGCATCTCGATTATATTGGTATTCATTTAGTTAATTTAATATTCTAGTGCTTTTCTTCAAATAAAGAACTATGGTGCAATGTTGATCGAGAGTTCAGCATTACTCTACAATCTATGCGTATATTTGGAAATTCTATCAAGTTATCCAAACTATAAAACCAAACTAAAGTTTGTCATCAATCCTTCAAACATAATATTGATTATTTTGTTAATTTTACTTTTTAGGTCTTGAGTTTTTGAGTTATTGATTATTTTGTTAATTTTACTTTTTAGGTCTTGAGTTTTTGAGTTATCAAACAGTTAACACAACTACTACTTTATGTCTTGATTTTTTGAGTTATTAAACAGTTAACACATGATATGCGTTGGAGATTTATAATATGATATTGTCATTTCCATTGCTGGGAGTTGAACATGGGTCTCTCGGGTCAAAGCCGAGGATCCTAACCAACTAGACTACAATGGATCCTATCTTGTATATAAATATATTGCAATCATAGATTAGTAATAAGTAATATTGATATATTGGGCAAGCATCAAAGAGAAACTGAGGATTATTCTAACACACTCTCGTTTTTAAGATTTAATAATTTGAATGGTTTTTATCGATGTGACATTACCTCAGGATCTATGATGTATCTAGTTTTTCCAATGCTTATTGTTGTAGCCGGTAGTCTCGTGTAAAAAACAACTATCCAAACCAACTAGAGTACAATAGAATTCGTTTAGTAAATGAATTAGTTAATGTAATATTCAAGTGCTTTCGTTCAAGGAAAGAAACATGGTGCAATGCTCATCGGGAATTCACCATTATTTGACAACCTATGTGGATATTTAGAAATTGTATCAAGTTATCCAAACTATAATTCTTGGTGTACGAATTTATCGTAACAATGTTGAGGAATAACCATGACTAAATATACTGCTTCTTCTTGTCCCGAACAACATAATGTTTTGTCAAATCTCATTTGAAACCTATACTATTAATTGAATAATTGGATTTTTAGAAATTGATGTTTTGAGAAAAAACTCAAAGCAAAGTTCGTCGTCAATCCTTCAAAGATAATATTGATTATTTTGTTAATTCTATATTATTCTAACAACTACTTTAAAGCTTGTATTTTGGAGTTATCAAACCATTAACACATGATATACGTCCGAAACTTTATATATGATATTGTCGTTTCCATTCCCGGGAGTTAAACCCGGGTCACTCGGGTGAAAGCCAAGTATCCTAACCAACTAGACTACAATGGATCATATCTAGTGTACTTTTTAATATTGCAACCATTGATTAGTAATAAATAATGTTTATATATTGCGCAAGTATCAATGAGAAACTGACGATTATTGTAACACACTCTCGTTTTTAAGATTTAATAATGTCAAGGGTTTTTATCGATGCGATATTAACTCATGATCTATGATGTATCTAGTTTCTCCCATGCCAATTGTTGTACCCGGGAGTCTCGTGTAAAAAATAAGGATTTGAACCAAGTAGACTATAGTGGAATTCATTTAGTAAATGAATTAGTTAATGTAATATTCGAGTGCTTTAGTACAGTTGACCTTTATTTTGCAATCTATGTGTATTGTTTGAAATTGTATCAAGTTATCCAAACTATAATTGTTGGTGCAATCTATTCCGAGGAGTTGAACCTGGGTCTCTCGTTTGAGAGCCAAGTATTCTAACCAACCAGACTACAATGGATCACATCTTGTGCACTTTTTAATATTGCAATCATTGATTAGTAATAAATAATATTTATATATTGCGCAAGCATCAACGAGAAACAGAGGATTATTCTAACACACTCTCGTTTTTAAGATTTAATAATTTCACGGGTTTTTATCGATGCCAAATTAACCCATGATATATGATGTATCTAGTTTTGCCTATGCCTGTGCTTGTACCTGCGCAACTCGGGCAAAAATCAACGAGACGAGGCAACTGGATTACAATGGAATTCACTGAGTAAATGAATTAGTAAATCTATTATTCTAGTGCTTTGCTACAAATAAAGAAACATTGTGCAATGCTTGTTGACAGTTGAACAGTATTTTGCAATCTATGCGTATTTTTTGAAATTGTATCAAATTATGAAAACTATAATTGTTGGTGTTGTAATTTATCGTAACAATGTTGAGGAATAACCACAACTGAATATATTGCTTCTTGTTTTCCCGAACAACATAATGTTTGGTGCAATTTCATTCGAAACCTCTACCATTAATCGAATAATGGGATTAAGTTTAGAAATTGATATTAGCAGAAAAAAATTAAAGTAAAGTACATCATCAATACTTCAAACATAATATTGATTATTTTGTTAATTGTAACACCTACCTTAGGTCTTGAGTTTTTAATGATATGCATCGAAAATTTAATATATGATATTGTCGTTTCCAATGTTGGGAGTTGAACCCGGGTCTCTCGGGTAAGAGCTGCGTATCCTAACCAACTAGACTAAAATGGTTCACATCTTGTGTGCTTTTTAAGATTGCAATGATTGATTCGGAATAAATAATATTTGTATATTGCGCAAGCAACAACGAGAAACTAAGGATTATTCTAACACACTCTCGTTTTTAAGATTTAATAATTTCAAGAGTTTTTATCGACGCAACATTACCTTATGAGCTATGATGTATCTAGTTTTGCCAATGCCTATTGTTGTACCCGGGAGTCTCGTGTAAAAAACAAGGATCCGAACCAACTAGACTACAATGGAATTCATTTAGTAAATGAATTAGTGAATGTAATATTCTAGTGCTTTACTTCAAATAATGGAACATGGTGCAATGCTCATCGGTAATTCATCATTATTCGACAATCTATGCATATTTTTGGAAATATTATCAAGTTATCCAAAGTATAAATGTTTGTGTACCAATTTGTCGTAACAATGTTGACGAATAACCACGACTAAATATATTGCTTCTTCTTGTCGCGTACAACATAATATTTTGTCAAATTTCATTTGAAACCTCTACTATTAATTGAATAATGGGATTAAGTTTAGAAATTTATGTGAGGAGAGAAAAATCAAAGCAAAGTTCTTTATTAATCCTTCAAACATAATATTGATTATTTTTTTAATTGAACATTATTCTAACTACTTTATGTCTTGAGTTTTTGAGTTATCAAACACTTAACACATGAAATGCGTCGCAAAATTATATATATGATATTGTCCTTTCTACTGCCAGGAGTTGAGGACGAGTATCTCGGGTGAGAGCCGAGTATTCTAACCAACTAGACTTCAATGGATCACATCTTGTGCACTTTTTAATATTGCAATCATTGATTGGTAATAAATAATATTTATATATTGCTTAAGCATCAATTAAAAACTGACGATTGTTCGAACACACTGTCGTTTTTAAGATTTAATAATTTCACGGCTTTTTATCGATGCCACAGTAACTCATCATATGTAATGTATCTAGTTTTATCTATCGCGTTTCGAGTAAGAATCAACGATTCAAGGAAACTTGATTACAATGGAATTCATTTGGCAATCCTCATCGATAGTTGAACATTATTCTGCAATCTATGCGTATTGTTTGAAATTGTATCGAGTTATCCAAACTATAATTGTTCGTGTACTAATTTGTCATACCAATACTGATGAACAACCACAACCAAATATACATCTTTTTGTTATCTCGAACAACATAATGTTTTGTCCAATTTCATGTGAAACCTCTACCATTAATCAAATAATGGGAGTAAGATTAGAAATTCAATTTATTGATTATTTTGTTAATTGTACATTATTGGAACACCTATTTTAGGTCTTGAGTTTTTGTGTTATCAAACAGTTAACAGATGATATGCATCAAAAATTTAATATATGATATTGTCATTTCCATTGCCGGGAATTGAACACGGGTCTCTCGGGTGAAAGCCGATTATACTAACCAGCTAGACTACAATGGATTATATCTTGTGTACTTTTTAATTTTGCAATCATTGATTAGTAATAAATAATATGAACAAGAAACTGAGGATTATTCTAACACACTCTCGTTTTTAAGATTTAATAATTTCAAGGGTTTTTATCGATGTCATATTAACTCATGATCTATGATGTATCTAGTTTTTCCCATACCAAATTTTGTACCAAGGAGTCTCGTGTAAAAAACAAGGATCCGAACCAACTAGACTAAAATGGAATTCATTTAGTAAATGGATTATGTCTTGTGTACTTTTTAATTTTGCAATCATTGATTAGTAATAAATAATATCAACGAGAAACTGAGGATTATTCTAACACACTCTCGTTTTTAAGATTTAATAATTTCAAGGGTTTTTATCGATGTCATATTAACTCATGATCTATTATGTATCTAGTTTTTCCCATGCCAATTGTTGTACCAGGGAGTCTCGTGTAAAAAACAAGGATCCGAACCAACTAGACTAAAATGGAATTCATTTAGTAAATGAATTGGTTAATGTAATATTCTAGTCCTTTACTTTAAATAAAGAAACATGGTGCAATGCTCATCGAGAATACACCATTATTCGACAATTATGTATTTTTGAAAATTGTATCAAGTTATCCAAACTATAATTGTTGCTGTACTAATTTGTCGTAACAATGTTGAGGAATAACCTCGACTAAATATACTGCTTCTTCTTGTCCTGAAGAACATAATGTTTTGTCAAATCTCATTTGAAACCTATACTATTAATTGAATAATGGGATTAAGTTTAGAAATTGATGTTTTGAGAAAAAAATCAAAGCAAAGTTCGTCGTCAATCCTTCAAACATAATATTGATTATTTTGTTAATTGTATATTATTCTAACTACTTTACGTCTTGAGTTTTTGAGTTATCAAACAGTTAAGACATGACATGCGTCACAAAATTTTATATATGATATTGTCCTTCCTATTCCCGAGAGTTAAACCCGGGTCTCTTTGGTGAGAGGCGAGTATTCTAGCCAAGTAGACTACAATGGATCGCATTTTCTACACTTTTTAATATTGCAATCATTGATTACTAATAAATAATATTTATATATTGCTTAACCATCAATGAAAAACTAAGGATTGTTCTAACAAACTGTCATTTTTATGTTTTAATAATTTCACGGCTTTTTATCGATGCCACATTAACTCATGATATATAATGTATCTAGTTTTTCCTATCGCGTTTCGAGTAAGAATCAACGATTCCAGGCAACTTGATTACAATGGAATTCATTTAGTAAATAAATTAGTTAATGTACTATTCTAGTCCTTTGCTACAAATAAAGAAACATGGTTCAATGCTCATCGACAGTTGACCATTATTCGGCAATCTATGCATATTGTTTAAAATTGTATCGAGTTATCCAAACTATAATTGTTGGTGTACTAATTTCTCGTACTAATGTTGACGAATAACCACAACCATATATACAGCTTCTTGTTGTCTCGAACAACATAATGTTTTGTCAAATTTCATTTGAAACCTCTACCATTAATCGAATAATGGGCTTACGTTTAGAAATTGATGTTAGGAGAGAAATATCAAAGTAAAGTTCGTCATCAATCCTTCAAACATAATATTGATTATTTTGTTAATTGTAACATTTAGTTTAGGTCTTGAGTTTTTGAGTTATCAAACAGATAACGCATTATATGCGTCGGAAATTTAATATATGACATTGTCGTTTCCATTGCCAGGAGTTGAACCCGGGTGTCTCGGTTGAGAGCCGAGTATCCTAACCAACTAGACTACAATGGATCACATTTTGCGTGCTTATTAATATTGCAATCATTGATTAGATATAAATAATATATATATTTTTCACAAGCAACAACAAAAAACTGAGGATTATTCTACCACACTCTTGTTTTTAAGATTTAATAATTTCAAGGCTTTTTCTCGATGCCACATTCACTCATGATATCTGATATATCTAGTTGTACCCGGGCGTCTCAGGTAAAAAGCAAGAAACCGAGTATTCTAACCAAGTAGACTTCAATGGATCACATCTTCTACACTTTTTAATAATGCAATCATTGATTAGTAATAAATAATATTTATATATTGCTCAAGCATCAACAAGAAACAGAAGATTATTCTAACACACTCTCGTTTTTAAGATTTAATAAATTCACGGGTTTTTATCGATGGCACATTAACTCATGATATATAATGTATCTAGTTTTTCCAATGCCTATTGTTGTTCCCAACTATAATTGTTTCGAGTTAACGCAACTATAATTGTTGATGTACTAATTTGTCGTACCAATGTTGACTAACAACCACAACCAAATATACTTCTTTTTGTTGTCTTGAACAACATACTGTTTTGTCCAATTTGATTTGAAATCTATTCCATTAATCGAATAATGGGATTAACTTTAGAAATTGATATTAGGAGAAAAAATTTAAAGTTCAGTTCTTTGTCAATCCTTCAAACATAATATTCATTATTTTGTTAACTGTACATTATTGGAACAACTACTTTAGGTCTTGACTTTTTGAGTTATGAAAAAGTTAACACATGATATGTGTTGAAAATTTAATATATGATATGATCTTTTCCATTACCGGGAATTGAACACGGCTCTCTCGGATGAGGGCCGAGTATCCTAACCAACTAGACTACAATGGATCACACTAAGTGTGCTTTTTAATACTTCAATCATTGATTAGAAATAAATGATATTTATATATTGCGCAAGCATCAACGAGAAAGAGAGGATTATTCTAACACACTCTCGTTTTTAAGATTTAATCATTTCACGGGTTGACCATTATTAAGTAAATGAACTAGTAAATGTACTACTCTAGTGCTTCGCTACAAATAAAGAAACATGGTGCAATGCTTGTTGATAGTTGACCATTATTTTACAATCTATGCGTATTGTTTGAAATTGTATCAAGTTATCCAAACTATAATTGTTGGTGTACTAGTTTATCGTAACAATCTTGACGAATAACCACAACCAAAATCTACCGCTTCTTGTTGTCCCGAACAACATAATGTTATACCCGGGAGTCTCGTGTGAAAAACTAGGATACGAACCAACTAGAATACAATGGAATTCATTTAGTACATGAATTAGTTAATTAATATTCAAGTGCTTTGCTTCAAAAAAAGAAATATGGTACAATGTTTATCGAGAGTTCACCATTATTCTACAATCTATACGTATTTTTGGAAATTCTATCAAGTTATCCAAACTATAATTGTCGGTGTACTAATTTGTCGTAAGCATGTTGACAAATAATCACGACTAAATATACTACTTCTTCTGGTCCCGAACAACATCATGTTTTGTCAAATTTCATTTGAAACCTATACTATTAATTTAATATCAAAGCAAAGTTCGTCATCAATCCTTCAAACATAGTTTTGATTATTTTCTTAATTGTACATTATTCTAACAAATACTTTGGAGCTTGAGTTTTTGAGTTATCAAACAATTAACACATAATATCTGTCGAGAATTTTATGTATGATATTGTTGTTTCCATTGCTGGTCTCTAAGGTGAGAGCCAAGTATCTTAACCAGCTAAACTACAATGGATCATATCTAGTGTACTTTTTAATTTTGTAATGATTGATTACTAATAAATAATATTTATATATTGCGCAAGCCTCCACGAGAAACTGAGGGTTTTTATCGATGTGATATTAACTCATGATCTATGATGTATCTAGTTTTTGCCATTCCAATTGTTGTACCTGGGAGTCTTGTGTAAAAAACAAGGATCCGAACCAACTAGACTACAATTGAATTCATTTAGTAAATGAATTAGTGAATGTAATATTCTACTGCTTTACTTCAAATAAAGAAACATGGTGTAATGCTCATCGAGAATTCATCATTATTTGACAATCTATGTGTATTTTTGTAAATTGTATCAAGTTATCTAAAGTATAATTGTTGGTGTACTATATGCCCAATCGTTTCCATTGCTGGGAGTTGATCCCGGGTCTCTCCGGTGAGAGCCGAGTATCACAACCAACTAGACTTCAATGGATCACATTTTTTGTGCTTTTTAATCTTGCAATCTCATTTTTAAGATTCAATAATTTCAAGGGTTTTTATATATTCCACATTAACTGATGATATCTCAGATATCTAATTCTACCCGGGCGTTTCAGGTAAAAAGCAAGGACCCGAGGAAATTTGATTACAATGGAATTCATTTAGTAAATGAATTAGTTAATGTACCATTCTATTCCTTTGTTAAAAGTAAAGAAACATGGTGCAATGTTGATCGACAGTTGACCATTATTCTACAATCTATGCGTATTGTTTCAAATTGTATCGAGTTATCCAAACTATAATTGTTGGTGTACTAATTTGTCGTACCAATGTTTACAAATAACCACAACCAAATATACTGTTTCTTGTTGTCTTGAACAACATAATGTTTTGTCCAATTTCATTTGAAACTTCGACCATTAATTAAATAATGGGATTAAGTTTACAAATTGAAGTTAGGAGGGAAATATCAAAGTAAAGTTCATCATCAATGCTTCAAACATAATATTGATTATTTTGTTAATTGTACATTATTGTAACATTTACTTTAGGTCTCGAGTTTTTGAGTTATCAAACAGATAACACATTATATGCGTCGGAAATTTAATATTTTACATTTTCGTTTCCATTGCCCGGAGTGGAAACCGGGACTGTCGGGTGAGACCCGAGTATCCTAACCAACTAGACTACAATGGATCACATTTTGCGTGCTTTTTAATACTGCAATCATTGATTAGAAATAAACAATATTTATATTTTGCGCAAGCATCAACGAAAAGCTTAGGATTATTCTACCACACTCTCAATTGGACCGTGAAGTCGAAACAAGGAGTGCGGACGGTAGGCAATCGGTGGGTGTAGTATGTAAGATGTAGAGTTATAGAGAAAAGGTTTAGGGTTTAGGAATTAGGGTTTGAGTTTTGGTTTGGGTTTAGGGTTAGGGTTAGGGTTTAAGAATTAGGGTTTAGTGTTTGTTTTGGGCTTAGGGTTTAGAGGGTAAAAGGGTTTACGATTAAGTGCAAGAGGGGATAAAGTGAAAAGAAACACCAAGAATAATTTGAGCACACCCAAATCATTTGACAAACTAGGTGTAAGTGAGGCATAATAAGAGATAGAGGAAGGGGAGGGAGAGAGAGAGAGAGAGAGAGAGAGAGAGAGAGAGAGAGAGAGAGAGAGAGAGAGAGACGAGGGATTAATCACTAACATTAAAATTAGAAACAAGCTAAAACATAACCATAAGCTAAATAGTCTAGATTAGAGAGAGGGAGAGATTAAGAAGGAGACTAATTTTCATTAAGAAAAAGGAAAAATTACAATACGATGGGTAATGGTCATGAGCAAACTAGTTTCGCCCCCTACGGGGCTCATCAGTGCTACCATGACCATTCGGGGTGGATAGGTTTATATAGGGAGTTTTCGGAGTGGCTTTAGAGAAATGACAATAGGGAGTGGGGTTGTGCTTATGGATGTGATTGAAAGGGGTGGAAAGATTTGGAGAAGAAGGAAGAGGATTTTATGGGCTTTGATGTGATAAGGGGAAGGCTTTGGTATGAGGTTATATTGTAAAAGGAGGGATAAGAAGAAAAGGGAGAGTTTAGGATATTGTGAAATGCTCTCAAGAATAGCCTCCTTTCATTATGTCTCAAGTTACATTTTATAGACTCTCTCTTAGCGTGGAGGGTGTTCTCCCGCTCCAATTAGCTCTACTAATTATGGGGCTTGGTGGGGGCCTAGTTTGGGTGTGGTGCATTAGGCTTGGTAGGGTCCTAATTTGGGTGTGGTCTATGTGTGGTGCATGGGGCTTGGTAGGGGCCTAATCTAGGTGTGGTCCATGTGACCACCACAATTCCCCCTTGTAAAAAAAAAGTTACTGTGCAGTCGAAGCGCGACGAGGCGTGGACGACGGTTCCAGACGGGGGGATGACACAGGCGTGGGCGTAGGCATGAGTGTGGGCGGGGGCGGTGGTAGTTGATGGAAGGGCTTCATGCGAGACTGGTGAGCAAAGTTAGAGCGGTTGTTGGAGGCGCGGCGGAGCAGGTATGTAGTGTCGCGTATCTGCTTTTGAACTTCGAAGGGACCGATCCATCGGTGCATGAGCGATTCGCTGAGACCGCGACGACGGATGGGGAAGTAGACGAGGACTTTGTCACCGACGTGGTATTGATGGTCGACACGGCCTATATCATGTTGTCGTTTTTGGCGTAGTTGTGCCTGGTGCAGGTTGCTCGTGATGGCTTTGCAGAGGAGGGGCTGGAGTTGTTGTAGGTGGGACCACCAAGACACTGCGTCAGCGTGGAGTTGTGTGGTTGGTTGCGGGACTGCCACTTCTGGGGGTAAGCGCGGGTCCCTTCCGTAAAGGGCCCGAAATGGGCTAATGCGGGTAGAGGCTTGCACCGTTGTGTTGTAGGCATGCGTAACGAAGGGCAAGATTCGGTCCCAGGTTGAGTGCAGCGGATCGATGTAGGCTGAGATTTGTTGTTTTAAGGTTCGATTGAGGCGCTCCGTCAACCCATTCGTTTGCGGATGGTAGGGTGACGTGAATAACTGTTGGATTCCTAGTTGTGTTGAAACGAGGCGTAGGAGCTCACCGTTGAACTGGGGTCCTCGATCGGACAAGATTTGGAGTGGGCAACCGTGGGGGAAGATGATTTTCTCCAATAGTTTGGAGGCGATGGTCATAGCCTTTGCATCTGGGATAGCGGCCGTCTCAGCCCAACGCGTCAAGTACTCGGTGATGACGAGGATGAATTTGTTCCCTCCTTGTGACTCGGGAAAGGGGCCCATAATGTCCCATCCGACGATTTCAAATGGAGCTTGAACTTGTATCGGATGTAAGAGGCCTTGAGCCACTTGAGGTGATTTGATGGCCTGACATAAGTTGCATGCTTTGATGTAGGAGGCGACCTCGTGGCGTAGCCCAGGCCAATAGAATTTGCGACGAATTTTGTCGAGCACCTTATGAAAACCCAAGTGGCCGGACAACGGGTGATCGTGGAAGAAACGAAGGTAAGACTGGCGTAGTTGCTCAGGCACGTAGACTCGGGGTTCTTTGCCTACTTGACAAAAAAGTAGGACATTATCCTGGATCATGAATTGCTTGGTGAGGGATGATGTCGGTTCAGCTCGTAGGCGGTGGCAGATATCTTGGATTTGTTTGTCGTGTTGTTGCATGTTGGCCATTTGGGACGAGGATATGGGGAAATCGATTGTGTTGGAGGTGATCTGGTTCGCCTGAAAGGATATGCGGGATAATCCATCGGTGACGATGTTTTGTGGACCATGGCGATAGCGCAAAGTGAATGTGTAATCCTGTAGCGCCAAAACCCAACGAAGTAAGCGGCCGGGTGGATGAGCCTTCTTTATGACACAAAGAGAGAGAGAGAGAGAGAGAGAGAGAGAGAGAGAGAGAATGAGTAGACATAAGGGGAGTGAGTAGATCTAGGAGGAGAGAGAGTGGGAAAACGTGAAAAAATTAAGAGAGAGCAAAAGGGGAGAGAGAGGAGAGAGATGTGTGTGTAAACTAGAAAAAGTAAGAGAGAGAAAGGAAAGAGGAGAGAGGTAAGGGAGAGAGACATGTGTGGGAAAAATAAAGGGGAAGGCTATAGATTTAGGAAGAGGATGGGAGGGGTAGGGTAAGAAAAAGTAGAACATGGGTGAGGGTAGAAATATAAAAATAGAAAGGTGGAGAAAGAGTAAAAAGAAAACGAAGGGACTTACAAAGAGGAGGCTAAGGGTTTAGAAAAAAGGAAGAGGAGGGGTAAGGTAAGCAAAAAAAAGGCGAGAGATCAATGAGGGTAGAAGACTAAAAAAGGAATATGAAAATGTAAGGGTATATTGTGATAAGAGAAACGTAGAGAGAGAGAGAGAGAGAGAGAGAGAGAGAGAAGAGGATAAAAAGTAAGAAAGCTAAAGGAAAAGAGAGAGAGGTAGGAGTTAGAGAAGAGAGAAAGGGTATATCGACCCGCACTCCTCACAAAGCCGTAAGGCAAACCCTAAATAAAAAGCTACTAAAAAGAAAGGTTAAAGGGAGGGGTGATGTTTAAAATATATAGAAATCGAGGAGAACGGCAACGGGTGAATATAATCTAAAGATTAGGTTTAATAAAAGTGTAGGAGAGAGGTATAAATGAAACTAGGAGGAAATAGGGGTATGAGTGAAACTAGGAGGTAGGGGTATGGAAAAAATAGTAAACGGGGAGGGGTATCCAATATTTTGAGGAGACGAAGGGTAGGAAAAATGTCAAAGTAATAAAGGGAGGGGTATAATGAAATTGAGAAAAGTAGGTGGAGGGGTAGAATGAATTTTAGGAGAAATGAAGGGGGTGGGGTATCCAATATTTTGAGGAGAGGAAGGGTAGGAGTTAAAAATGTCAAAGTAATAGAGGGAGGGGTATAATGAAATTGAGAAAAGAAGATGGAGGGGTAGAATAAATTTTAGGAGAAAAGAAGGGGAGGGGTATCCAATATTTTGAGGAGAGGAAGGGTAGGAATTAAAAATGTCAAAATAATAGAGGGAGGGGTATAATGAAATTGAGAAAAGTAGATGGAGGGGTAGAATAAATTTTAGGAGAAAAGAAGGGGAGGGGTATCCAATATTTTGAGGAGAAGAAGGGTAGGAATTAAAAATGTCAAAATAATAGAGGGAGGGGTATAATGAAATTGAGAAAAGTATATGGAGGGGTAGAGTGTGATTTCAAATGAAAGGGGGAAGGGTAGAGTATACGAATAGAGGTGAGAGAGGGTAGAGTAAAATATAGGAAAAGAAAATGGGAAGGGTAGAGATAGAGAAAGAGTAACAAGAATTAAAAGAGAAAGAGAAAGAAGAGAGAAATGGGGGGTTTTGAGTGAAAACATGAAAAGGGAGAGGGGTAGAGTGACAATTAGTTAAACAAACGAGGGGCATTTTTACAATTTTGTAGAAATCAAGGAGAAGAGGGGGAGTGATAAGGATTGTGCATATAAGCCGGCTACAACATGTAGTCCCGAGCATTAGTTAAAGAGGGAGAAGTGGGCACACACGGCTACCATGTGTAGTCCCGTGCTATTAATACAAAGAAGAGATATAAAAGGGGCGAGTAATGAGTGTCGGTGTTGCATGTTGGGATGGAAGAAGAAAACCGGTGTCGCCGTTGCAAGTGCCAATCAACGTGTTATGAGGGAACTCGTCACGAAACGGATGCTCGATGGGTGTCGATGCACGACCGTCGTGGGTGCCATTCTCCGTTGAAAGGACCTCCATAGAAAGCATGACATATTCTCAATTGGACCGTGAAGTCGAAACAAGGAGTGCGGACAGTAGGCAATCGGTGGGTGTAGTATGTAAGATGTAGAGTTATAGAGAAAAGGTTTAGGGTTTAGGAATTAGGGTTCGAGTTTTGGTTTAGGTTTAGGTTTAGGGTTAGGGTTAGGGTTAGGGTTTAAGAATTAGGATTTAGTGTTTGTTTTGAGCTTAGGGTTTAGAGGGTAAAAGGGTTTACGATTAAGTGCAAGAGGGGATAAAGTGAAAAGAAATACCAAGAATAATTTGAGCACACCCAAATCATTTGACAAACTTGGTGTAAGTGAGGCATAATAAGAGATAGAGGAAGGGGAGGGAGAGAGAGAGAGAGAGAGAGAGACGAGGGATTAATCACTAACATTAAAATTAGAAACAAGCTAAAACATAACCATAAGCTAAATAGTCTAGATTAGAGAGAGGGAGAGATTAAGAAGGAGACTAATTTTCATTAAGAAAAAGGAAAAATTACAATACGATGGGTAATGGTCATGAGCAAACTAGTTTCGCCCCCTACGGGGCTCATCAGTGCTACCATGACCATTCGGGGTGGATAGGTTTGTACTTGTACCCACATGTTTCGAGTAAAAATAAACGATTCGAAACAACTTGATTACAATGGAATTCATTTAGTAAATATATTAGTTAATGCACTATTCTAGTGCATTGCTACAAAAAAAGAAACATGGTGCAAAACTTGTCGAGAGTTGACCATTATTTTGCAATCTATGAGTATTGTTTGAAATTGTATCGAGTTATCCCAACTATAATTGTTGTTGTACTAATTTATCGTAACAATGTTGACGAATAACCACAACCAAATCTATCGCTTCTTGTTGTCGTGAACAACATAATGTTATACCCGGGAGTCTGGTGTGAAAAACAAGGATCCGAATCAACTAGAATTCAATGGAATTCATTTAGTACATGAATTAGTTAATGTAATATTCCAGTGCTTTGCTTCAAATAAAGAAATATGGTACAATGTTGTTCAAGAGTTCACCATTATTCTACAATCTATGCGTATTTTTGGAAATTCTATCAAGTTATCCAAACTATAATTGTCGGTGTACTAATTTGTCGTAACCATGTTGACAAATAATCACGACTAAATATACTGCTTCTTCTGGTCCCGAACAACATAATCTTGTGTCAAATTTCATTTGAAACCTCTACTATTAATTGAATAATGGGATTAAGTTTAGAAATTGATGTTAGGAGAAAAAAATGAAAGCAAAGTTCGTCATCAATCGTTCAAACATAATATTGACTATTTTGTTAGCTGTACATTATTCTAACATCTACAACATAATATTGATTATTTTATTAATTGTACATTATTGTAACATCTACTTTAGGTCCTGAGTTTTTGAGTTATCTAACAGTTAACACATGATATGCGTCGGAAATTTAATATATGATATTGTCATTTCCATTGCTAGGAGTTGAACCTGGGTCTCTCGGGTGAAAGCCGAGTATCCTAACCAACTAGACTACAATGGATCATATCTTATGTAGTTTTTAATATTGCAATCATTGATTAGTAATAAATAATATTTATATAGTGCGCAAGCATCAACGAGAAACTGAGGATTATTCTAACATACTCATATTTTTAAGATTTAATAATTTCAAGAGTTTTTATCAATGCGTTATTAACTCATGGTATGGGATATATGTACTTGTACCCGGGCATCTCAAGTAAAAAGCAAGGACCCGAGGCAACTTGATTACAATGGACTTCATTTAGTAAATGAATTCGTTAATGTAATATTCTAGTGCTTTACTTCAAATAAGGAAACATGGTGCAATGCTCATCGAGAATTCACCATTATTCGACAATCTACGCGTATTTTTAGAAATTGTATCAAGTTATCCAATCTATGATTCTTGGTGTACTAATTTGTCGTAACAATGTTGACGAATAACCATGACTAAATATACTACTTCTTTTGGTCCCAAACAACATAATGTTTTGTCAAATTTCATTTGAAACCTATACTATTAATTGAATAATGGGATTAAGTTTAGATATTGGTGTTAGGAGAAAAATATCAAAGCAAAGTTCGTCATCAGTCCTTCAAACATAATTTTGATTATTTTGTTAATTGTACATTATTCTAACAACTACTTTAGAGTTTGAGTTTTTGAGTTACCAAACAATTAACACATGATATTGTCGTTTCAATTGCCAGGAGTTCACCCTGGGTCTCTCGGGTGAGAGCCAAGTATCCTTACCAACTAGAGTACAATGGATCATATCTAGTGTACTTTTTAATATTGCAATCATTAATTAGGAATAAATAATATTTATATATTGTGCAAGCATTGACTCGAAACTGAGGATTATTCTAACACACTCTCGTTTTTAAGATTTAATAATTTCAAGGCTTTTATCGATGCGATATAAACTCATGATCTATGATGTATCTAGTTTTTCCCATGCGAGTTGTTGTACCCGAGAGTCTCGTGTAAAAAACAAGGATCCTAACCAACTAGACTACAATGGAATTTATTTAGTAAATGAATTAGAGAATGTAATATTCTAGTCCTTTAATTCAAATAAAGAAACATGGTGCAATGCTCATCGGGAATTCATCATTATTCGACAATCTATGCGTAGTTTTGGAAATTGTATCATGTTATCCAAAGTATAATTGTTGGTGTACTAATTTGGATTAATAATGTTGAGGAATAACCGCGACTAAATATATTGCTTCTCCTTGTCGCGTACAATGCTGACGAATAACCAGAACCAAATCTACTGCTTCTTGTTGTCCCGAACAACATAATGTTATAGCCGGGAGTCTCGTGTGAAAAACAAGGTTCCGAACCAACTAGAATAAAATGGAATTCATTTAGTACATGAATTATTTAATGTAATAAAGAAATATGGTACAATGTTGTTCGAGAGTTCACCATTATTCTACAATCTATGCGTATTTTTGGAAATTCTATCAAGTTATCCAAACTATAATTGTCGGTGTACGAATTTGTCGTAAGCATGTTGAGAAATAACTACGAGTAAATATACTGCCTCTTCTAGTCCCGAACAACATAATATTTTGTCAATTTTAAATTTGAAACCTCTACTATTAATTGAATAATGGGATTAAGTTTAGAAATTGATGTGAGGAGAAAAATAGCAAACCAAAGTTCTTTATTAATTCTTCAAACATAATTCTGATTATTTTGTTAATTGTACATAATTGAAACTACTTTACGTCTTGTGTTTTTGAGTTATCAAACAGTTCAGACATGACATGCGTCGCAAAATTTTATATATGATATTATGCTTTCTATTCCCGATAGTTGAAATCGGGTCTCTCAAGTGACAGCCGAGTATTCTAACCAACTAGGCTACAATGGATCACATCTTTTACACTTTTTAATATTGCAATCATTGATTACTAATAAATAATATTTATATATTACTTAAGCATCAATGAAAAACTGAGGATTGTTCTAACACACTGTCGATTTTAGGATTTAATAATTTCACGGCTTTTTATCGATGCCACATTAACTCATGATATATAATGTATCTAGTTTTTCCTATCGCGTTTCGAGTAAGAATCAATGATTCGAGGCAACTTGATTACATGGGAATTCATTAAGTAAATAAATTAGTTAATTTACTATTCTAGTGCTTTGCTACGAATAAAGAAACATGGTGCAATGCTTGTCGACAGTTGACCATTATTCTACAATCTCTGCCTATTATTTGAAATTGTATTAAAGTATCCAAACTATAATTGTTGGTGTACTAATTTATCGTAACAATGTTGAGGAATAACCACAACTAAACATACTGCTTCTTGTTTTCCCAAACAACATAATGTTTGGTGAAATTTCATTCGAAACCTCTACCATTAATCGAATAATGGGATTAAGTTTAGAAATTGATAGTAGCAGAAAAAAATTAAAGTAAAGTACATCATCAATACTTCAAACATAATATTGATTATACTGTTAATTGTACATTATTGTAACACCTACTTTAGGTCTTTAGTTTTTGAGTTATCAAATACTTAACAGATGATAAGCGTCGAAAATTTAATATATGATATTGTCGTTTCCATTGCCAGGAGTTGCCAGGAGCTGAGTATCCTAACCAACTAGACTACAATGGATCACATTTTGTGTGCTTTTTAATCTTGTAATTATTGATTAGAAAGAAATAATATTTATATTTTACGCAAACATCAATGAATAACTGAGGTTTATGCTACCACACTCTCGTTTTTAAGATTTAATAATTTCAAGGGTTTTTATAGATTCCACATTAAGTCTTGATATCTGAAATATCTAATTGTACCCAGGCGTCTCACGTAAAAAGCAAGCATCCGAGGCAATTTGATTACAATTGAATTCATTTAGTGAATGAATTAGTTAATGTACCATTCTACTCCTTTGTTACAAGTAAAGTAACATGGTTCAATGCTAATCGATAGTTCACCATTATTCTACAATCTATGCGTATTGTTTGAGATTGTATCGAGTTATCCAAACTATAATTGTTGGTGTACTAATTTGTCGTACTAATGTTGACGAATAACCAGCTAGACTACAATGGAATTCATTTAGTAAATGATTTAGTTAATGTAATATTCTAGTGGTTTACTGCAAATATAGAAACATGGTGCAATGCCCATCGACAGTTGACCAATAGTGTGAGATCTATGCGTATTGTTTGAAATTGTATTGTGATATCCAAACTATAATTGTTGGTGTACTAATTCGTCGTACCAATGTTGACGAATAACCACAACCAAAGATACTGCTTCTTGTTGTCCCGAACAACATAATGTTTTGTCCAATTTCCTTTGAAAACTCTACCATTAATCGAATAATGGGATTAAGTTTAGAAATTGATGTTCGGAGAGAAATATCAAAGTAAAGTTCGTCATCAATCCTTCAAATATAATATTGATTATTTGGTTAATTTTACATTATTGTAACATTTACTTTAGGTCTTGAGTTTTTGAGTTATAAAACAGATAACGCATTATATGGGTCAGAAATTTAATATATGACATTGTCGTTTGCATTGCCTGGAGTTGAACCCGGGTCTCTCGGGTGAGAGCCGAGTATCCTAACCAACTAGACTATAATGGATCACATTTTGTGTACTTTTTAATATTGCAATCATTGATTAGAAATAAATAATACTTATATTTTGTGCAAGCATCAACGAAAAACTTAGGATTATTCTACCACACTCTCGTTTTTAAGATTTAATAATTTCAAGGGTTTTTCTCGATGCCACATTAACTCATGATCTCTGATATATCTAGTTGTACCTGGGCATCTCAGGTAGGAACCGAGCATTCTAACAAACTAGACTTCAATGGATCACATCTTGTACACGGTTTAATATTGCAAAAAATAGAGGATTAGTCTAACACACTCACGTTTTTAAGATTTAATAATATCATGGGTTTTTATCAATACAACATTAACTCATGACATATAATGTATCTAGTTTTTCTTATGACTCTACTTGTACCCGCACATTTCGAGTAAAAATCAACGATTCGAGACAACTTGATTACAATGGAATTCATTTAGTAAATAAATTAGTTAATGTACTATTCTAGTGCTTTGCTACAAATAAAGAAACATGGTGCAAAACTTGTCGAGAGTTGCCCATTATTTTGCAATCTATGCGTATTGTCTGAAATTGTATCGAGTTATCCCAACTGTAATTGTTGGTGTACTAATTTGTCGTACCAATGTTGACGAACAACCACAATCAAATATACTTCTTTTTGTTGTCTCGAACAACATAATGTTTTGTCCAATTTCATTTGAAACCTCTACCATTAATCGAATTATGGGAGTAAAGTAAAGTTCATCATCAATCCTTCAAACATAATATTGATTATTTTGTTAATTGTACATTATTGGAACACCTACTTTAGGTCTTGAGTTTTTGAGTTATCAGAAAGTTCACACATGATTTTTGTCAAAAATTTAATATATGATATTATCGTTTCCATTGCCGGGAGTTGAACACGGGTCTCTCGAATGAGGGCCGTGTATCCTAACCAACTAGACTACAACTGATCACACTTTGTGTGCTTTTTAATACTTCAATCATTGATTAGAAATAAATAATATTTATATATTCAGCAAGCATCAACGAGAAACAGAGGATTATTGTAACACACTCTCGTTTGTAAGATTTAATCATTTCACGGGTTGACCATTATTGAGTAAATGAACTAGTCAATGTACTATTCTAGTGCTTTGCTACAAAGAAAGAAACATGGTGAAATGCTTGTCGAGAGTTGACCATTATTTTGCAATCTATGCGTATTGTTTGAAATTGTATCAAGTTATCCAAATTATAATTGTTGGTGTACTAATTTATCGTAACAATCTTGACGAATAACCACAACCTAATCTACCGCTTCTTGTTGTCCCAAACAACATAATGTTATATCCGGGAGTCTCGTGTGAAAAACAAGCATCCGAACAAACTAGACTACCATGGAATTCATTTAGTACATGAATTAGTTAATGTAATATTCTAGTCCTTTGCTTCAAATAAAGAAATATGGTACAATGTTGTTCGAGAATTGACCATTATTCTACAATCTATGCGTATTTTTGGAAATTCTATCAAGTTATCCAAACTATAATTGTCGGTGTACTAATTTCTTGTAACCATGTTGAGAAATAACCACGAGTAAATATACTGCATCGTCTGCCTCTGAACAACATGATCTTTTGTCAAATTTCATTTGAAAGCTCTACTATTAATTGAATAATGGGATTAAGTTTAGAAATTGAGGTTAGGAGAAAAAAATCAAAGTAAAGTTCGTCATCAATCCTTTAAACATAATATTGATTATTTTGTTAATTGTACATTATTCTAACAACTACTTTAGAGCTTGAGTTTTTGAGTTACCAAACAATTAACACATGATATGCGTCGGAAATTTTATATATGATATTGTCGTTTCCATTGCCGGGAGTTCACCCCGGATCTCTCGGGTGAGAGCCAAGTATCCTAACCAACTACACTACAATGGATCATATCTAGTGTACTTTTTAATATTGCAATCATTAATTAGTAATAAATAATATTTATATATTGCGCAAGCATCGACGAGAAACTGAGGATTATTCTAACACACTCTCGTTTTTAAGATTTAATAAATTCAAGGCTTCTTTTTTTTTCCAAAAAAGAATATACTCCATTAGTTAAAATATACATGAACACGATCCCTTTCTCAGGTAGGCCGTGCCGAGATTATCCTAGCCTACATACGAGAGATCTCACTTATTTATCTTACACTTTTACATATGACTCAAGCCATCCTTACAGATACATCACCTACCTTCACTATCCCACTTGCCATGTCTTTCACGCCCCTCGTTCAACTAATGGGAGTGGGAAACAACCATCTGGGTACATCATACTTCCATAGTATATCCATTCCATTTGCTGCGGCCATCGGTGTCGTACACCATCTTTTTCGAAAATTCAAGGCTTTTTATCGATGCGATATAAACTCATGATCTATGATGTTTCTAGTTTTTCCCATGCGAGTTGTTGTAGCCGGGAGTCTCGTGTAAGAAACAAGGATCCGAACCAACTAGACTAGAATGGAATTCATTTAGTAAATGAATTAGAGAATGTAATATTCTAGTGCTTTCCTTCAAATAAAGAAACATGGTGCAATGCTCATAGTAAATGAATTATTCTATGCATAGTTTTGGAAATTGTATCAAGTTATCCAAACTATAATTGTTGGTGTACTAATTTGTCGTAACAATGTTGAGGAATAACCACGACTAAATATACTGCTTTTTCTTGTTGCGTACAACATAATATTTTGACAAATTTCATTTGAAACTTCTACTATTAATTTAATAATGGGATTAAGTTTAGAAGTTGATGTGAGGAGAAAAAAATTAAAGCAAAGTTCTTTATCAATCCTTCAAACATAATATTGAATTTTTTGTTAATTGTAAATTATTGTAACTACTTTACGTCTTGAGTCTTTGAATTATCAAACAGTTCATACATGAAATGCGTCCCAAAATTTTATATATGATATTGTCCTTTCTATAACCGAGAGTTAAACCCGGGTCTCTCAGGTGAGAGCCAAGTATTCTAACCAACTAGACTACAATGGATCACATCTTCTACACTTTTTAATATTGAAATCACTGATTACTAATAAATAATATTTCTATATTGCCTAAGCATCAATGAAAAACTGAGGATTGTTCTAACACACTGTCATTTTTAAGATCTAATAATTTCACGGCTTTTGATCGATGCGACATTAACTAATCATATATAATGTATCTAGTTTTTCCTATCGCGTTTCGAGTAAGAATCAACGATTCGAGGCAAATTGATTAAAATGGACATCATTTAGTAAATAAATTAGTTAATTTACTATTCTAGTGCTTTTCTACAAATAAAGAAACATGGTGCAATGCTTGTCGACAGTTGACCATTATTTTGCAATCTATGCCTATTGTTTGAAATTGTATTAATGTATCCAAACTATAATTGTTGGTGTACTAATTTATCGTAACAATGTTGAGGAATAACCACAACTAAACATACTGCTTGTTGTTGTCCCGAACAACATAATGTTTGGTCCAATTTCATTTTGAAACCTGTAGCATTAATCAAATAATGGGATTAAGTTTAGAAATTGATGTTACGAGAAAAAAATTGAAGTAAAGTTCGTCATCGATCCGTCAAAAATAATATTGATTATTTTGTTAATTGGCAATTAATTTAAAACCTACTTTACGTCTTGAGTTATCAAACAGTAAACACATGACATGCGATGGCAATTTAATATATGATATTGTCGTTTCCATTGACGAGAGTTCAACCCGGGTCTCTCAGGTGAGAGCGGAGTATGCTAACCAGCTAGACTACAATGGATCACATTTTGTGTGCTTTTTAATATTGCAATCATTAATTCGAAATAAATAATATTTACATTTTGCGTAAGCATTAATGAAAAACTCAGGATTTAATAATTTCAAGGGTTTTTATCGATGCCACAATAATTCATGATATCTGATATATCTACTTATAGCCGGGTGTTTCATGTAAAAAGCAAGGAACCGAGGCAACTTGATTACAATGGAATTCATTTAGTAAATGAATTAATTAATGTACGATTCTAGTCCTTTGTTACAAATAAAGAAATATGGTGCAATACTCATCAACAGTTAACCATTATTCTACAATCTATGTGTATGTTTGGAAATTCTATCAAGTTATCCAAACTATAATTGTCGGTGTACAAATTTGTCGTAACCATATTGAGAAATAACCACGACTAAATCTACTACTTCTTCTTGTCCCGAACAACGTAACGTTTTGTCCAATTTCATTTGGAACCTCTACCATTAATCGAATAATGGGATTAAGTTTAGAAAATTATGTTAGGAGAGAAAAACTAAACTAAAGATCGTCATCAATCCTTCAAACATAATATTGATTGTTTTGTTAATTGTACATTATTGTAACAGCTACTTTCGGTCTTCAGTTTTTGAGTTATCAAATAGTTAACACATGATATGCGTCGGAAATTTAATGTATGATATTGTCGTTTCCATTGCCGGTAGTTGAACACCGGTCTCTCGGGTGAAAGCTGAGTATCCTAACCAACTACACTACAATGGATCCTGTCGTGTGTATAGATATATTGCAATTATAGATTAGTAATACGTAATATTTATATATTGCGCAAGCATCAACAAGAAACTGAGGATTATTCTAACAAACTCTCGTTTTTTAGATTTAATAATTTGAAGGGTTTTTATCGATAAGACATTACCTCATGATCTATGATGTATCTAGTTTTTCCAATGCCTATGGTTGTACTCGAGACAATAGAATTCATTTAGTAAATGAATTAGTTAATGTAATATTCTACTGCTTTGCTTCAAATAAAGAACTATGGTGCAATGTTGATCGAGGGTTCACCATTATTCTACAATCTATGTGTATGTTTGGAAATTCTATCAAGTTATCGAAACTACAATTGTCGGTGTACGAATTTGTCATAACCATATTACGAAATAAGCTCGACAAAATATACTGCTTCTTCTTGTTCCGAACAATCTAATGTTTTGTCATATTTCATTTGAAACCTCTACTATTAATTGAATAATGGGATTAAGTTTAGAAATTGATGTTAGGAGAAAAACCTGAATGTAAAGTTCTTTCTCAATCCTTCAAACATAATATTGATAATTTTGTTAATTGTACATTATTGTAACTACTTTACGTCTTGAGTTTTTGAGTTATCAAACAGTTAACACATGACATGCGTCACAAAATTTTATATATGATATTGTCCTTTCTATTCCCGGGAGTTGAACTCGGGTCTCTCGGGTGAGAGCCGAGTATTCTAACCAACTAGACTTCAATGGATCACATCTTGTACACTTTTTAATATTGTAACCACTGATTAGTAATAAATAATATTTATATATTGCGCAAGCATCAACAAGAAACAGAGGATTATTCTAACACACTCTCGATTTTAAGATTTAATAATTTTACGGCTTTTTATTGATGCAACATTAACTCATGATATATAATGTATCTAGGTTTTCCTATGCCTGTACTTTTACCCGCGCGTTTCGAGTAAGAATCAACAATTCGAGGCAACTTGATTACAACGGAATTCATTTAGTAAATAAATTAGTTAATGTACTATTCTAGTGCTTTGCTACAAATAAAGAAATATAGTGCAATGCTTGTCGACAGTTAACCATTATTCTACAATCTATGCCTATTGTTTGAAATTATATCAAGTTATCCAAACTATAATTGTTGGTGTACTAATTTATCGTAAGAATGTTGAGGAATAACCACAACTAAACATACTGCGTCTTGTTGTCCCGAACAACATATTGTTTGAAATTTTATCGTAACACCTACTTTAGGTCTTGAGTTATCAAACAGTTAACACATGATTTACGTCGAAAATTTAATATATGATATTGTCGTTGCCATTGCCAGGAGTTGAACCTGGGTCTCTCGGGTGAGAGCCGAGTATCCTAACCAACTAAACTACAATGGATCACATCTTGTGCACTTTTTAATATTGCAATCATTAATTAGTAATAGATAATATTTATATTTTGCGCAAGCATCAATGAGAAACTGATGATTATTATACCACACTCTCATTTTTATGATTTAATAATTTCAAGGGTTTTTATCGATGCCACATTTACTCATGATATATGCTATATCTACTTGTACCTGGGCGTCCCATGTAAAAAGCAAGGATCCGAGGCAAGTTGATAACACGGGAATTCATTTAGTAAATGAATTAGTTAATTTACAATTCTAATGCTTTGTTACTAATAAAGAAACATGGTGCAATAGTCATCGATAGTTGACCATTATTCGACAATCGATGCGTATTGTTTGAAATTGTATCAAGTTATCCAAACTAAAATTGTTGGTGTACTAATTTGCCGTAACAATGTTGACGAATAACCACAACCAAATATACTACTTCTTGTTTTCCCGAACGACATAATGTTTTGTCCAATTTTAATTAAAACCTCTACCATTAATCGAATAATGGGATTAAGTTCAGAAATTGATGTTAGGAGAAAAAAATTAATGTTATGTTAGTCATCAATCCTTCAAACATAATATTGATTATTTTGTTAATTGTACATTATTGTAACACCTACTTTAGGTCTTGAGTTTTCGAGTTATCAAACAGTTAAAACATGATATCCGTCGGAAATTTAATATATGATATTGTCGTTTCCATTGCCGGCAGTTGAATCCGGGTCTCTCGGGTGAGAGCCGAGAATCCTAACCAACTAGACTACAATGGATCACATCTTGTGTACTTTTTAATATTGCAATTATTGATTAGTAATAAATAATATTTATATATTGCCCAAGTATCAATGAGAAACTGAGGATTATTCTAACACCCTCTGTTTTTTAAGATTTTATAATTTCAACGGTTTTTATCGATGTGACATTACCTTATCATCTATGATGTATCTAGTTTTTCCAATGCCTATTGTTGTACCCGGTAGTCTTGTGTAAAAAACAAGGATCTGAATGAACTAGACTACAATGGAATTCATTTAGTAAATGAATTGGTTAATGTAATATTCAAGTGCTTTCGTTCAAATAAACAAACATGGTGCAATGCTCATCAAGAATTCACCATTATTCGACAATCTATGCGTATATTTGGAAATAGTATCAAGTTATCCAAACTATAATTTTCGGTCTACTAATTTGTCGTAACAATGTTGAGGAATAACCACGACTGAATATAGTACTTCTTCCTGTCCTGAACAACATAATGATTAGTTGAATTCATATGAAACCTTTACTATTAATTGAAAAATGGGATTAAGTTTAGAAATTGATGTTAGAAGAAAAAAATCAAAGCAAATTTTGTTATCAATCCTTCAAACATAATATTGATTATTCTATTAATTGTACATTCTTGTAAAACCTACTTGAGGTCTTGAGTTCTCAAACAGTTAAAACATGATATGCGTCGGAAATTTAATATATGATATCGTCGTTTCCATTGCTGGGAGTTGAACCCGTGTCTCTCGGATGAGAGCCGAGTATCCTAACCACCTAGACTACAATGGATCACATCTTGTGTACTTTTTAATATTGCAATCATTGATTAGTAATAAATAATATTTATATATTGCGCAAGCAACAACGAGAAAGTGAGGATTATTCTAACACACTCTTGTTTTTAAGATTTAATAATTTTAAGGGTTTTTATCAATTCAACATTACCTCATGATCTCGGATGTGTCTAGTTTTTCTAATGGCAACTAGACTATAATGGAATTCATTCAGTAAACGAATTAGTTAATGTGTAATATTCTAGTGCTTTGCTTCAAATAAAAAAATATAGTGCCATGTTGATCGAGAGTTCATAATTATTCTACAATCTATGCGTAATTTGCCGTAACAATGTTGACGAATAACCACAACCAAATATACTGCTTCATGTTGTCCCGAACAACATAATGTTTTGTCCAATTTCAATTAAAACCTCTACCATTAATCGAATAATGGGATTAAGTTTACAAATTGATGTTAGGAGAAAAAAATCAAAGTTCAGTTCTTTATCAGTCCTTCAAACATAATATTGATTATTTTGTTAATTGTACATTATTGTAACACCTACTTTAGGTCTTAAGTTTATGAGTTATCAAACAGTTAACACATGATATGCGTCGGAAGTTTAATATATGAGATTGTCGTTTCCATAGACGGGAATTGAGAGCCGAGTATCCTGACCAACTAGACTACACAAATAAACAGAAATGGTACAATGCTTGTTGACAGTTCAACATTATTCTGCAATCTATGCGTATTGTTTGAAATTGAATCAAGTTATCTAAACTATAATTGTTGGTGTACTAATTTATCGTAACAATGTTGAGGAATAACCACAACTAAATATACTTCTTCTTATTGTCCCGAACCACATAATATTTTCTCCAATTTCATTCGAAACCTCTACCATTAATCGAATAATGGAATCATGTTTAAAAATTGATGTTAGGAGAAGAAAATCAAAGAAAAGTTCATCATCAATCGTTTAAACATAATATTCATTATTCTGTTAATTGTACATTATTGTAACACCTACTTTAGGACTTGAGTTTCTGAGTTATCAGACAAATAACACCTGATATGCATAGGAAATTTCATATATGATATTGTTGTTTCCATCAATGGCGAGAGTTGAACCCGGGTCTCTCCGGTGAGAGCCGAGTATCCTAACCAATGAGACTATCGTGGATCACATATTTTGTGCTTTTTAATCTTGCTATCATTGATTAGAAATAAATAATATTTATATATTGCGCAAGTATCAACGAAAAACTGAAGATTATTTTAACACACTCTCGATTTTAGGATTTCATAATTTCAAGAGTTTTTTTCGATGCCACATATACTCATGATATATGGTATATCTACTTGTACCCGGGCGTCGCATGTAAAAAGCAAGGATCCGAGGCAACTTGATAAAAATGGAATTTATTTTGTAAATGAATTAGTTAATTTACATTTCTAGTGGTTTGTTACAAATAAAGAAACATGGTGCAATAGTCATCGATAGTTGACCATTATTCTACAACCGATGCGTATTGTTTGAAATTGTATCTAGTTGTCCAAACTGTAATTGTTGGTGTGCTAATTTGTCATAACAATGTTGACGAATAACCACACCCAAATATACTACTTCTTGTTGTCCCGAACGACATAATGTTTCGTCCAATTTCAATTAAAATCTCTACCATTAATCGAATAATTGATGTTAGGAGAGAAAAATCATAATATTGATGTTCTTTCTCAGACCTTCAAACATAATATTGATTATTTTGTTAATTGTACATTATTGTAATGCCTACTTTAGGTCTTGTGTTTTTGAGTTATCAAACAATTAACACATGATATGCGTCGGAAGTTTAATATATCATATTGTTGTTTGCATTTCCGGGAATTAAACCCGAGTCTCTCGGGTGACAGCTGAGTATCCTAACCAACTAGACTACACTGGATCACATCTTGTGCACTTTTTAATATTGTAATCATTGATTAGTAATAAATATTATTTCTATATTGCGCAAGCATCAACGAGAAACAGAGGATTACTCTAACACACTCTCGTTTTTAAGATTTAATAATTTCACGGGTTTTTATCGTTGCCAAATTAACTCATAATCAATGATGTACCTAGTTTTTCCTATGCCTGTTTCTGTACCCGCCATCTCGGGTAAAAATCAATGATTCGAGGAAGGTTGATTACAATTGAATTCACTGAGTAAATGAATTAGTTAATGTACTATTCTAGTGCTTTGCTACAAATAAAGACACATGGTGCAATGCTCGTCAACAGTTGACCATTATTTTGCAATCTATGCGTATTGTTTGAAAATGTATCAAGTTATGAAACTGTAATTATTGGTGTACTAATTTGTTGTAACCATGTTGAGAAATAAGCACGACTAAATATATTGCTTCTTCTTGACCCAAACAACATAATATTTTGTCAAATTTCATTTGAAACCTCTACTATTAATTGAATAATGGGATTAAGTTTAGAAATTGATGTTAGGAGGAAAAATTAAAGCAAACTTTGTCAGCAATCCTTCAAACATAATATTGATTATTTTGTTAATTGTACATTATTGTAACACCTACTTTAGGTCTTGAGTTTTTGGGTAATCAAACAGTTAACACATGATATTCGTCGAAAATTTAATATATGATATTGTCGTTTCCATTGCCGGGAGTTGAACCCGGGTCTCCTGGTTGAGAGTCGAGAATCCTAACCAACTAGACTATAATGGATAACATCTTGTGTACTTTTTAATATTGCAATTATTGATTAGTAACAAATAATATTTATATATTGCCCAAGCATCAATGAGAAACTTAGGATTATTCTAACACACTCTCTTTTTTTATCGATGCGACATTACCTCATCATCTATGACGTATCTAGTTAACACAAGATCTGCGTTGGAAATTTAATATATGATGTTGTCGTTTTGATTGTCGGGGGAGTTGAACCTAGGTCTCTCGGGTGAGAGCTGAGTATCCTAACCGACTAGACTACAATGGATCATATCTTTTGTACTTTTTAATATTGCAATGATTGATTAGTAATAAATAATATTTATATAATGCGCAAGGAGAAACTAGAAACTAAGGATTATTCTAACACACTCTCGTTTTTAAGATTTAATAATTTTAAGGGTTTTTATCGATGTCAATTGTTGTACCCGGGAGTCTCGTGTAAAAAACAAGGATCCAAACTATAATTCTTGGTGTACTAATTTGTCGAAACAATGTTGAGGAATAACCACAAATAAATATACTGCTTCTTGTTGTCCCGAACAACATAATGTTTTGTAAAATTTCATTAAAAACCTTTACTATTAACTGAATATTGGGATGAAGTTTTGAAATTGATGTGAGGAGAAAAAAATCAAACCAAAGTTCTTTATCAATCCTTCAAACATAATATTGATTATTTTGTTAATTGTACATTATTGTAACTACTCTACGTCTTGAGTTTTTGAGTTATCAAACACATTACATGCGTCGCAAACTTTTATATATGATATTGTCCTTTCTATTCCCAGGAGTTGAACACGGGTCTCTTGGGTGAGAGGCTAGTATTCTAACCAACTAGACTTTAATGGATCACATCTTGTACACTTTTTAATATTGCAATCATTCATTAGCAGTAAATAATATTTATATATTGCACAGGCATCAACAAGAAACAGAGGATTATTCTAACACACTCTCGTTTTTAACATTTATTAATTTCACGGGTTTTTATTGATGCCACATTAACTCATGATATATAATGTATTTAGTTTTTCGTATGCTTGTACTTGTCCCCGCACGTTTCGAGTAGAAATTAACGATTCGAGGCAACTGGATTACAATGGAACTCATTTAAAAAATAAATTAGTCAATGTACTAATAAAAAAAGTAATGTTCGTCATCAATCCTTCAAACATAATATTGATGATTTTGTTAATTCTACATTATTGTAACAGCTAGTTTTTGAGTTATCAAACAGTTAACACATGATATCCGACGGAAATTTAATATATGATATTGTCGTTTCCATTGCAGGGAGTTGAACTCAGGTCTATCGGGTTTACTTTTTAATATTGCAACTAGACTACAATGGATTATATCTTGTGTACTTTTTAATATTGCAATTATAGATTTGTAATAAATAAAATTTATATATTGCGCAAGCATCAACGAGAAACTCAGGATTATTCTAACACACTCTCATTTTTAAAATTAAATAATTTCAAGGGTTTTTGTCGATGCGAAATTCCCTCATGATCTATGATGTATCTAGTTTTTCCAATGCCTATTGTTGTCCCTGGGAGTCTCGTGTAAAAAACAAGGATCTGAACCAAGTAGACTACAATGAAATTACTTTAGTAAATGAATTAGTTAATGTAATATTCTAGTGATTTGCTTCAAATAAATAAATATGTTGCAATGTTGATCGAGAGTTCACCATTATTCTACAATCTATGCGTATTTTTGCAATGTTGATCGAGGAAAGTTCGTTATCAATCCTTGAAACATAATCTTGAGTTTTTGAGTTATCAAACAATTAAAACATGATATGCATCGGAAATTTAATATATGATATTGTCGTTTCTATTGTCGGGAGTTGAACCCGGGTCTCTCGGGTGAGAGCCTAGTATCCAAACCAACTAGACTACAATGGATCATATCTTGTGTACTTTTCAATATTGCAATCATTGATTAGTAATAAATAATATTTATATATTGTGCAAGCATCAACGACAAACAGAGGATTATTCTAACACACTCTCGTTATTAAGATTTAATAATTTCAAGGGTTTCCATCGATGCCATATTAACTCATGATATAGGATATATCTACTTCTACCCGGGCGTCTCGGTTAAAAAGCTAGGATCCAAGGCAACTTCATTACAATGCTATTCATTTAGTAAATGAATTAGTTAATGTACCATTTTAGTCCTTTGTTAGAAATAAAGAAACATGGTGCATACTCTTTGACAGTTGACCATTATTCTGCAATCTATGCGTATTGTTTGAAACTCCAAACTATAATTGTTGGTGTAATAATTTGTCGTAACAAAGTTGTAGAATAACCAGAACTAAATATACTGCTTCTTGTTATCTCGAACAACATAATGTTTTGACAAATTTCATTTGAAACATCTACCATTAATTGAATAATGGGATTAAGTTTAGAAATTGATGTTAAAAGAAAAAAATAAATAATATTTATATATTGCGCAAGCATCTACGAGAAACACAGGATTATTCTAACATAGTCTCCTTTTTAAGATTTAATAATTTCACGCGTTTTTATATATATGCCAAATTAACTCATGAGCTCTGATGTATCCATTGACGGGAGTTGAACCCGGTTCTCTTCGGTGGGAGCGGAGTATTCTAACCAGCTAGACTACAATGAATTACATCTTCTCTTCTTTTTATTATTGCAATCATTGATTAGAATATATATATATAAATTTTTCGCAAGCATGAACGAAAAACTGAGGATTATTCTAACACACTCTCGGTTTAAGATTTAATAATTTCAAGGGTTTTTATCGATGCCATATTAACTAAAAATATATGATATATGTACTTGTAGTCGTGCGTCTCGGGTTATAAGCAAGCATCCGAGGCAACTTGATTATAATGGAATTCATTTAATAAATGAATTAGTTAATGTACCATTCTAGTCCTTTGTTACAAAAAAAGAAACATGGTGCAATGCTCATTGACAGTTAACCATTATTCGGCAATCTGTGCGTATTGTTTGAAATTGTATCGAGTTATCCAAACTATACTTGTTGGTGTACTAATATATCATAACAATGTTGCGGAATAACCACAACTAAATATACTTCTTGTTGTTGACCCGAACAACATAATGTTTCATCCAAGTTCATTCGAAACCTCTACTATTAATCGAATAATGGGATTAAGTTTAGAAATTAATATTAGGAGAAAGAAATCAAAGTAAATTTCGTCATCAATCCGTCTAGCATAATATTGATTATTTAGTTAATCGTACACTATTGTAACACCTACTTTAGCTTTTGAGTTTTCCAGTAATCAAACAGTTAACACATTGTATGTGTCAGACTTTAAATATATGATAATATCGTTTCCATTGCCGGGAATTGAACCCGGGTGTCTCGGGTGAGAGCCCAGTATCCTAACCAACTAGACTACCATGGAGCACATCTTGTGCACTTTCTAATATTGTAACCATTGCTTAGTAATAAATAATATTTATATATTGCGCAAGCATCAACGAGAAACTGAGGATTATTCTATCACACTCTCGATTTTTTATTTAATAATTTCAAGGGTTTCTCTCGATGCCACATTACCTCATGATATATGATATATCTACTTGTACCCATGCGTCTCAGGTAAAAAGCCAGGATACGACGCAACTGGATTTCAATGGAATTCATTTGGTAAATGAATTAGTTAATGTACCATTCTAGTCCTATGTTACAAATAGAGAAACATGATGCAATGCTCATCGACAGTTCACCAATATTCTGCAATCTATAGGTATTGTTTCAAATTGTATGGAGTTATCCAAACTATAATTGTTGGTGTACTAATTTATCGTAACAATGTTGAGGAATAACCACGACTAAATATACTACTTCTTGTCCCGAACAACATAATGTTTTGTCAAATTTCATTTGAAACCTCTACTATCAATTGAATAATGGGATTAAGTTTAGAAATTAATGTTAGGAGAAATTAATGTTAGGATTATTTTGTTAATTGTACATTATTGTAACAACTACTTTAGGTCTTCAGTTTTTCAGTTATCGAACACTTAACACATGACATGCGTAGCAAAATATGATATATTATATTGTCTTTTCTATTGGTGGGAGTTGAACCCGGGTCTCTCGACAGTTGACCATTATTCTTCAATCTATGCGTAAAAAAACAAGGATCCGAACCAACTAGACTACAAAGGAATTCATTTAGTAAGTGAATTAGTTAATGTAATATTCATGTGCTTTGCTTCAAATAAAGAAATATGGTGCAATGTTGATCGAGAGTTCACCATTACTCTACAATCTATGCGTATTTTTGGAAATTCTATCAAGTTATCCAAACTATAATTTGTCGTAACCATGTTGAGAAATAAGCACGACTAGATATATTGCTTCTTGATGTTAGGAGAAAAAAATGAAAGCAAAATTCTAAATCAATCCTTCAAAGAGAATATTGATTATTTTGTTAATTGTACATTATTGTAACATCTACTTTAGGTCTTGAGTTTTTGAGTTATCAAACAGTTAACACAAGATATCCATCGGAAATTTAATATATGATATTGTCATTTTCATTGCCGGGAGTTGAACCCGAGTCTCTCGGGTAAGAGCCGAGTAATCTAACCAACTAGACTTCAATGGATCACATCTTGTACACTTTTTTATATTGTAATCATTGATTAGTCATAAATAATATTTATATATTGCGCAAGCATAAACAAGAAACAAAGGATTATTCTAACACACTCTCGTTTTTAAGATTTATTAAGTTCACCGGTTTTTATCTATGCGACATTACCTCATGAGCATGCATCTAATCTTTCCTATACCTGTATTTGTACCCACGTGTCTTGGATAAAAATCAACGATTCCAGGCATCTCGATTATATTGGAATTCATTTAGTAAATGAGTTGGTTAATGTACTATTCTAGTGCCATGCTCGAAATAAAGAACAATGGTGCAATGCTTGTCGACAGTTGAACATGATTCTACCATCTATGCATATTGTTTGAAATTGTATCAAGTTATCTAAACTATAATTGTTGTCAAATTTCATTTGAAACCTCTACTATTAATTGAATATTGGGATTAAGTTTAGAAATTGATGTTAGGAGAAAAAATTGAAGCAAAGTTCGTCATGAATCGTTCAAACATAATATTGATTATTTTGTTAATTGTACATTATTGCAACATGGACTTTATGCGTACTAAAACAAGGATCCGAACCAACTAGACTACAATGGAATTCATTTAGTAAGTGAATTAGTTAATGTAATATTCATGTGCTTTGCTTCAAATAAAGAAATATGGTGCAATGTTGATTGAGAGTTCACCATTACTCTACAATCTATGCGTATTTTTGGAAATTCTATCAAGTTATCCAAACTATAATTGTCGGTGTACTAATTTGTCGTAACCATGTTGAGAAATAAGCACGACTAAATATATTGCTTCTTCTTGTCCCGAACAACATAATATTTTGTCAAATTTCATTTGAAACCTCTACTATTAATTGAATAATGGGATTAGGTTTAGAAATTGATGTTAGGAGAAAAAAATGAAAGCAAAATTCTAAATCAATCCTTCAAAGAGAATATTGATTATTTTGTTAATTGTACATTATTGTAACATCTACTTTAGGTCTTGCGTTTTTGAGTTATCAAACAGTTAACACAAGATATCCATCGGAAATTTAATATATGATATTGTCATTTTCATTGCCGGGAGTTGAACCCGAGTCTCTCGGGTGAGAGCCGAGTAATCTAACCAACTAGACTTCAATGGATCACATCTTAAACACTTTTTAATATTGCAATCATTGATTAGTAATAAATAATATTTATATATTGTGCAAGCATAAACAAGAAACAGAGGATTATTCTAACACAGTCTCATTTTTAAGATTTAATAAGTTCACCGGTTTTTATCTATGTCAAATTAACTCATGAGCATGTATCTAGATTCTCCTATACCTGTACTTGTACACATGTGTCTTGGGTAAAAATCAACGATTCCAGGCATCTCGATTATATTGGAATTCATTTAGTAAATGAGTTGGTTAATGTACTATTCTAGTGCCATGCTCCAAATAAAGAAAAATAGTGCAATGCTTGTCGACAATTGAACATTATTCTACCATCTATGCATATTGTTTGAAATTGTATCAACTTATCTAAACTATAATTGTTGTCAAATTTCATTTCGAACCTCTACTATTAATTGAATATTGGGATTAAGCTTAGAAATTGATGTTAGGAGAAAAAATTCAAGCAAAGTTCGTCATCAATCGTTCAAACATAATATTGATTATTTTGTTAATTGTACATTATTCCAACATCTACTTTAGGTCCTGAGTTTTTGACTTATCAAAGCGTTAAGACATGCTATGAGTCAGAAATGTAATATATGATATGATCATTTCCATTGCCGGGAGTTGAACCCGGGTCTCTCCGGTGAAAGCCAAGTATCCTAACCAACTAGACTACAATGGATCCTATCTTGTGTACTTCTTCATATTGCAATCATAGATTAGTAATAAATAATATTTATATATTGCGCAAGCATCAATGGGAAACTGAGGATTATTCTAACACACTCTGGTTTTTAAGATTAAATAATTTCAAGGGTTTTTATCGATGCGACATTACCGCATGATCCATGATGTCTCTATTTTTTCCAATGCCTATTGTTGTACCCGGGAGTCTCGTGTAAAAAACAAGGATCCGAACCAACTAGACTACAATAGAATTCATTTAGTAAATGAATTAGTTAATTTAATATTCTAGTGCTTTTCTTCAAATAAAGAACTATGGTGCAATGTTGATCGAGAGTTCAACATTACTCTACAATCTATGCGTATGTTTGGAAATTCTATCAAGTTATCCAAACTATAAAACCAAACGAAAGTCTGTTATCAATCCTTCAAACATAATATTGATTATTTTGTTAATTTGACTTTTTAGGTCTTGAGTTTTTTAGTTATCAAATAATTAACACAAGATATGCGTGGGAAATTTAGTATATGATATTGTCGTTTTCATTGCCGGGAGTTGAACCCGAGTCTCTCGGGTGAGAGCCGAGTAATCTAACCAACCAAACTTCAATGGATCCTATCTTGTGTATAGATATATTGCAATCGTAGATTAGTAATATGTAATATTTATATATTGGGAAAGCATCAACGAGAGACTTAGTATTATTCTAACACACTCTCATTTTTAAGATTTAATAATTTGAAGGGTTGTTATCGATGCGACATTACCTCATGATCTATGATGTATCTAGTTTTTCCAATGGTTATTGTTCAAACGAACTAGAGTAGAATGGAATTCATTTAGTAAATGAATTAGTTAATGTAATATTCATGTGCTTTCGATCAAATAAAGAAACATGCTGCAATGCTCATGAATTCACCATTATTCGACAATCTATGTGTACTTTTAGAAATTGTATCAAGTTATCCAAATTATAATTCTTGGTGTACTAATTTATCGTAACAATGTTGAGGAATAACCACGACTAAATATACTGCTTCCTGTTGTCGCGAACAACATAATGTTTTGTCAAATCTCATTTGAAACCTATACTATTAATTGAATAATGAGATTAAGTTTAGAAATTGATGTTAGGAGAAACAAATCAATGCAAGGTTCGTCATCAATCCTTCAAACATAATGTTGATTATTTTGTTAATTGTACATTATTCTAACAACTACTTTAGAGCTTAACTATTTGAGTTATCAAACAATTAACATATGATATACGTCGAAAATTTTATATATGATATTGTCGTTTCCATTGCCGGGAGTTAAACCCGGGTCTCTCGGGTGAAAGCTAAGTATCCTAACCAACTAGACTACAATGGATCACATCTTGTGTGGTTTTTTATATTGCACTCATTGATTAGAAACAAATAATATTTATATATTGCGCAAGTATCAATGACAAACTGAGGGTTATTCTAACACACTATCGTTTTAAGGATTTGATAATTTCAAGGGTTTTTATCGATGCCACATTAACTCGTGATATATGATATATCTACTTGTAGTCGGGTGTCCCAGGTAAAAAGTAAGGATCCGAGGCAACTAGATTATAATGTATCATTCTAGTCCTTTGTTAATGAATTAGTTAATGTACCATTGTAGTCCTTTGTTACAAATCAAGAAACATAGTCGAATAGTCATCGACAATTGACCATTATTCTACAATCTATGTATCAAGTGATCCAAACTATAATTGTTGGTGTAGTAATTTGTTATAACAATGTTCAGGAATAACCATAATGTTCTAGCCGGGAGTCTCATGTAAAAAACAAGGATCTGAACCAACTAGACTACAATGGAATTCATTTAGTAAGTGAATTAGTTAATGTAATATTCATGTGCTTTGCTTCAAATAAAGAAATATGGTGCAATGTTAATCGAGAGTTCACCATTATTCTACAATCTATGCGTATTTTTGGAAATTCTATCCAGTTATCCAAACTATAATTGTCGGTGTACTAATTTGTCGTAACCATGTTGAGAAATATGCACAACTAAATATATTTCTTATTCTTGTCCCGAACAACATAATGTTTTGTCAAATTTCATTTGAAACATCCACTATTAATTGAATATTGGGATTAAGTTTAGAAATTGATGTTAGGAGAAAAAAATGAAAGGAAAGTTCGTCATCAAACCTTCAAACATAACATTGATTATTTTGTTAACTGTACATTATTGTAACATCTACTTTGGGTCTTGAGTTTTTGAGTTATCAAACCGTTAACACATGCTATGAGTCGGAAATTTAATATATGATATAATCAGTTCCATTGCCGGGAGTTGAACCCAGGTCTCTCGGGTGAAAGCCAAGTATCCTAACCAACTAGACTACAATGGATCCTATCTTCTGTACTTCTTAATATTGCAATCATAGATTACTAATAAATAATATTTATATATTGAGCAGGTATCAACGAGAAACTGAGGATTATTCTCTCACACTCTCGTTTTTAAGATTAAATAATTTCAAGGGTTTTTATCTATGCGACATTAGCTCATGATCTATGACGTATCTAGTTTTTCCAATGCCTATTGTTGTACCCGGGAGTCTCGTGTAAAAAACAAGGATCCGAACCAACTAGACTACCATAGAATTCATTTAGTAAATGAATTGGTCAATGTAATATTCTAGTGCTTTTCTTCAAATAAAAAACTATGGTGCAATGTTGATCGAGAGTTCAACATTATTCTACTATCAATGTGTATGTTTGGAAATTCTATCAAGTTATCCAAACTATAAAAACCAAAGGAAAGTTTGTCATCAATCCTTCAAACATAATATTGATTATTTTGTTAATTTTACATTATTGTAACAGCTACTTTATGTCTTGAGTTTTTGAGTTATTAAACAGTTAACACATGAAATGCGTCGCAAAATTATATATATGATATTGTCCTTTCTACTGCCAGGAGTTGAGCACGAGTATCTCGGGTGAGAACCGAGTATTCTAACCAACTAGACTTCAATGGATCACATCTTGTGCACTTTTTCATATTGCAATCATTGATTGGTAATAAATAATATTTATATATTGCTTAAGCATCAATGAAAAACTGAGGATTGTTCTAACACACTGTCGTTTTTAAGATTTAATAATTTCACGGATTTTTATCGATGCCACAGTAACTCATTATATATAATGTATCTAGTTTTTTCTATTGCGTTTCGAGTAAGAATCAAAGATTCGAGGCAACTTGATTACAATGGAATTCATTTGGCAATCCTCATCGACAGTTGACCATTATTCTGCAATCTATGCATATTGTTTGAAATTGTATCGAGTTATCCAAACTATAATTGTTCGTGTACTAATTTGTCATACCAATATTGATGAACAACCACAACCAAATATACATCTTTTTGTTGTCTCGAACAACATAATGTTTTGTCCAATTTCATGCGAAACCTCTACCATTAATCAAATAATGGGAGTAAGTTTAGAAATTCAATTTATTGATTATTTTGTTAATTGTACATTATTGGAACACCTACTTTAGGTCTTGAGTTTTTGAGTTATCAAACAGTTAACAGATGATATGCGTCGAAAATTTAATATATGATATTGTCGTTTCCATTGCCGGGAGTTGAACACGGGTCTCTCGGGTGAAAGGCGACTATACTAACCAACTAGACTACAATGGATCATATCTTGTGTACTTTTTAATTTTTCAGTCATTGATTAGTAATAAATAATATCAATGAGAAACCGAGGATTATTCTAACACACTCTCGTTTTTAGTTTTTATCGATGCGATATTACCTCATGATCTATGATGTATCTAGTTTTTCCCATGTGAGTTGTTGTACCAGGGAGTCTCGTTTAAAAAACAAGGATCCGAACCAACTAGTAAATGAATTCATTTAGTAAATGAATTAGTGAATGTAATATTTTAGTGCTTTACTTCAAATAAAGAAACATTGTGCAATGCTCATCGGGAATTCACCATTATTCGACAATCAATGCGTATTTTTGCAAATTGTATCAAGTTATCCAAACTATAATTGTTGGTGTACTAATTTGTCGTAACAATGTTGAGGAATAACCACGACTAAATATATTGCTTCTTCTTGTCCCGAACAACATAATGTTTTGTCAAATCTCATTTGAAACCTATACTATTAATTGAATAATGGGATTAAGTTTAGAAATTGATGTTTTGAGAAAAAAATCAAAGCAAAGTTCGTCGTCAATCCTTCAAACATAAGATTGATTATTTTGTTAATTGTATATTATTCTAACTACTTTAGGTCTTGAGTTATCAAACGGTTAACACATGATATGCGTCGGAAGTTTAATATATGATATTGTCGTTTCCATTACCGGGAATTGAACCCGGGTCTCTCGGGTGAGAGCCGAGTATCCTAACCAACTAGACTACACTGGATCAGATCTTCTATGCATTTTAATATTGTAATCATTGATTAGTAATAAATATTATTTATATATTGCGCAAGCATCAACGAGGAACAGAGGATTATTCTATCACACTCCCGTTTTTAAGATTTAATAAGTTCACCGGTTTTTATCGATGCCAAACTAACCCATGAGCTATGATGTATCTAGTTTTTCGTATGCCTGTACTTGTACCCACGCGTCTCGGGTAAAAATCAACAATTCGAGGCATCTTGATTACAATGGAATTCATTTAGTAAATGAGTTAGTAAATGTACTATTCTAGTGCTATGCTACAAATAAAGAAAAATGGTACAATGCTTGTCGACAGTTGAATATTATTCTGCAATCTATGCGTATTGTTTGAAATTGAATCAAGTTATCTAAACTATAAATGTTGGTGTACTAATTTATCGTAACAATGTTGAGGAATAACCACAACTAAATATACTTCTTGTTGTTGTCCCGAACAACATAATATTTTCTCCAATTTCATTTGAAACCTCTACCATTAATCGAATAATGGAATTAAGTTTAGAAATTGATGTTAGGAGAAGAAAATCAACGTAAAGTTTGTCATCAATCGTTCAAACATAATATTGATTATTTTGTTAATTGTACATTATTGTAACACCTACTTTACGACTTGAGTTTTTGAGTTATCAAACAGTTAACACCTGATATGCGTCGGAAATTTAATATATGATAGTGTCGTTTCCATTGTCGAGAGTTGAACCCGGGTCTCTCAGGTGAAATCCGAGTATCCTAGCCAACTAGACTATCATGGATCACATATTTTGTGCTTTTTAATCTTTCTATCATTGATTAGAAATAAATAATATTTATATATTGCATAAGCATCAACGAAAAACTGACGATTATTTTAACACACTCTCGTTTTTAAGATTTAATAATTTCAAGGATTTTTATCGATGCCATATTAACTCATGATATGGGATATATCTACTTGTACCCGGGCGTCTCAGGTAAAAAGCAAGGATCCGAGTCAACTTGATTAAAATGGAATTAATTTAGTAAATGAATTAGTTAATGTACCATTTTAGTCCTTTGTTAGAAATAAAGAAACATGGTGCAATACTCATCGACAATTGACCATTATTTTGCAATCTATGTGTATTGTTTGAAATTCTGTCGAATTATCCAAACAACAATTGTTGGTGTACTAATTTATTGTAACAATGTTGAGGATATAACCACAACTAAATATACTACTTCTTGTTGTCCCGAACAACATAATGTTTTGTCAAATTATATTTGAAACCTCTACTATTAATTGAATCATGGGATTAAGCTTAGAAATGGATGCTAGGAGAAAAAAATCAAAGCAAAGTTCTTTATCGATCATTCAAACATAATATTGATTATTTGGTTAATTAAACATTATTGTAACTACTTTAGGTCTTGAGTTTTTGAGTTATCAAACTGTTAACACATGACATGCCTCGCAAAATTTGATACATGATATTGTCCTTTCTATTCCCGGGAGGTGAACCCGGGTCTCTCGTCTGAGAGCCGAGTATTCCAACCAGCTAGACTACAATGGATCACATCTTGTGCACTTTTTAATATTGCAATCATTGTTTAGGAATAAATAATATTTATATATTGTGCAAGCATCGACGAAAAACGGATGATTATTATAACACACTCTCGTTTTTAGGATTTAACAATTTCAAGAGTTTTTATCGATGCCACATTTACTCATGATATATGGTATATCTACTTCTACTCGGGCGTTCCATGTAAAAAGCAAAGATCCGAGGCAATTTGAAAATAATGGAATTCATTTAGTAAATGAATTAGTGAATTTACATTTCTAGTACTTTGTTACAAATAAAGAAACATGGTGCAATAGTCATCGATAGTTGACCATTATTCTACAATCGATGCGTATTGTTTGAAATTGTATCTAGTTATCCAAACTATAATTGTTGGTGTACTAATTTGTCGTAACCATGTTGACGAATAACCACAACCAAATATACTGCTTCTTGTTGTCCCGAACAACATAATGTTTTGTCCAATTTCAATTAAAACCTCTACCATTAATCGAATACTGGGATTAAGTTTAGAAATTGATCTTAGGAGAGAAATATCAAAGTAAAGTTCTTTCTCAATCCTTCAAACATAATATTGATTATTTTGTTAATTGTACATTATTGTAACACCTACTTTAGGTCTTGCGTTTTTGAGTTATCAAACAATTAACACATGATATGCGTCGGAAGTTTAATATATGATATTGTCGTTTCCATTTCCGGGAATTAAACCCGAGTCTCTCGGGTGAGAGCCGAGTATCCTAACCAACTACACTACACTGTATCACATCTTGTGCCCTTTTTAATAGTGTAATCATTGATTAGTAATAAATACTATTTCTATATTGCGCACGCATCAACGAGAAACAGAAGATTATTCTAACACACTCTCATTTTTAAGATTTAATAATTTCACGGGTTTTTATCAATGCCAAATTAACTCATAATCTATGATGTATCTAGTTTTTCCTATGCATGTGCTTGTACCCGCGCATCTCGGGGAAAAATCAATGATGCGAGGCAAGTTGATTACAATGGAATTCATTGACTAAATGAATTAGTTAATGTAGTATTCTAGTGCTTCGCTACAAATAAAGAAACATGCTTGTCGAGAGTTGACCATTATTTTGCAATCTATGCGTATTGTTTGAAATTCTATCAAGTTATCCAAACTATAATTATTGGTGTACTAATTTCTTGTAACAATGTTGAGGAATAACCACAACTAAATATACTGCTTCTTGTTGTCCCGAACAACATAATGTTGCAATCATTGATTAGAAATAAATAATATTTATATTTTGCGCAAGCATCAACGAAAAACTGAGGTTTATTCTACCATACTCTCGTTTTTAAGATTTAATAATTTCAACGGTTTTGATAGATTCCACATTAACTCATGATATCCGACATATCTAATTGTACCAGGGCGTCTCAAGTAAAAAGCAAGGATACGAGGCAACTTGATTACAATGGAATTCATTTAGTAAATGAATTAGTTAATGTACCATTCTAGTCGTTTGTTACAAGTAAAGAAACATGGTGCAATGCTCATCGACAGTTGACTATTATTTTGCAATCTATGCGTATCGTTTGAAATTGTATCGAGTTATCCAAACTATAATTTGTTGGTGTACTAACTTTTCGTAACAAAGTTGTGGAATAACCAGAACTAAATATACTGCATCTTGTTATCCCAAACAGAAATAATGTTAGGTCTTCAGTTTTTGAGTTATCGAACACTTAACACTTGACATGCGTCGCGAAATATGATGTATGATATTTTCTTTTCTATTGGTGAGAGTTGAACCCGTGTCTCTCGACAATTGACCATTATTCTGCAATCTATGCGTAAAAAAACATGAATCCGAACCAAAGAGACTACAATGGAATTTATTTAGTAAATGTAATATTCTAGTGCTTTGGTTCAAATAAAGAAATATGGTGCAATGTTGATCGAGAGTTCACCATTATTCTACAATCTATGCGTATTTTTGGAAATTCTATCAAGTTATGCAAACTATAATTGTCAGTGTACTAATTTGTTGTAACCATGTTGAGAAATAACCACGACTAAATATATTGCTTCTTCTTTTCCCGAACAACATAATATTTTGTCAAATTTCATTTGAAACGTCTACTATTAATTGAATAATGCGATTAAGTTTAGAAATGGATGTTAGGAGAAAAAAATGAAAGCAAAGTTCGTCATCAATCCTTCAAATATAATATTAATTATTTTGTTAATTGTACATCATTGTAACTACTTTACGTCTTGATTTATTGACTGATCAAACACATGACATACGTCACAAACTCTTATATATGATATTGTCCTTTCTATTCCCAGGAGTTGAACACGGGTCTCTTGGGTGAGAGCCAAGTATTCATCTTGTACACTTTTTAATATTGCAATCATTCATTAGTAGTAAATAATATGTATATATTGCACAAGTATCAACAAGAAACAGAGGATTATTCTAACACACTCTCGTTTTTAAGATTTATTAATTTCACGGGTTTTTATCTATGCCACATTAACTCATGATATATAATGTATTTAGTTTTTCGTATGCCTGTACTTGTCCCCGCACGTTTCGAGTAGAAATTAACGATTCCAGACAACTTGATTACAATGGAATTCATTTAGAAAATAAATTAGTCAATGTACTATTCTAGTGCTTTGCTACAAATAAAGAAACATGGTGCAATGCCTGTCGACAGTTGAACATTCTTTTGTATTCTATGCGTATTGTTTGAAATTGTATCGAGTTATCCAAACTGTAATTGTTGGTGTACTAATTTGTCGTACCAATGTTGACGAATAACCACAACCAAATATACTTCTTCTTGTTGTCCCGAACAACATAATGTTTTGTCTAATTTCATTTGAAAGCTCTACCATTAATTGAATAATGCGATTAAGTTTAGAAATTGATGTTAGAAGAAAAAAATTAATGTTATGTTCGTCATCAATCCTCCAAACAGAAGATTGATTATTTTGTTAATTGTACATTATTGTAACAACTACTTTAGGTCTTGAGTTTTTGAGTTATCAAACAGTTAACACATGATATTCGTCGGAAATTTAATATATGATATTGTCGTTTCCATTTGCGGGAGTTGAACCCGGGTCTCTCGGGTGAGAGGCAAGTATCCTAACCAACTAGACTACAATGGATTATATCTTGTGTACATTTTAATATTGCAATCATAGATTAGTAATAAATAATATTTATATATTGCGCAAGCATCAACGAGAAACTGAGGATTATTCTAACACACTCTTGCTTTTAAGATTAAATAATTTCAAGGGTTTTTATCGATGCGACATTACCTCATGATCTATGATGTATTTAGTTTTTCCAATGCCTATTGTTGTACCCGGGAGTCTCGTGTAAAAAACAAGGATCCGAACCAAGTAGGCTACAATGAAATAAAGAAATATTCTAGTGCTTTGCTTCAAATAAAGAAATATTGTAAATGAATTACTTAATGTAATATTCTAGTGCTTTGCTTCAAATAAAGAAATATGTTGCAATGTTGATCGAGAATTGACCATTATTCTACAATCTATGCGTATTTTTGCAATGTTGATTGAGGAAAGTTTGTCATCAATCCTTCAAACACAATCTAGGGTTTTTGAGTTATCAAACAAGTAAAACATGATATGCGTCGGAAATTTAATATAGGATATTGTCATTTCCATTGTTGGGTGTTGAACCCCGGTCTCTCGAGTGAGAGCCTAGTATCCTAACCAACTAGACTACAATTGATTATATCTTGTGTACTTTTCAATATTGCAATCATTAATTAGTAATAAATAATATTTATATATTGCGCAAGCATCAACGAGAAACAGAGGATTATTCTAACACACTCTCGGTTTTAAGATTTAATAATTTCAAGGCTTTCCATCGATGTGATATTAACTCATGATATATGATGTACCTAGTTTTTCCCATGCCAATTGATGTACCTGGGAGTCTCGTGTAAAAATCATGAATCCGAACCAATTAGAGTATAATGGAGTTAATTTAGTAAATGAATTAGTTAATGTAATATTCGAGTGCTTTACTTCAAATAAAGAAACATGGTGCAATGCTCATCGAGAATTCACCATTATTCGACAATCTATGCGTATTTTTGGAAATTGTATCAAGTTATCCTAACTATAATTCTTGGTGTACTAATTTGTCGTAATAATGTTGAGGAATAACCACGACTAAATATACTGCTTCTTCTTGTCCCGAACAACATAATGTTTTGTCAAATTATATTTGAAACCTCTACTATTATTTGAATAATGGGATTAAGTTTAGAAATTGATGTTACGAGAAAAAAATCAAAGCAATGTTCATCATCAATCCTTCAAACATAATATTGATTATTTTGTTAATTGTACATTATTGTAACAACTACTTTAGAGCTTGAATTTTTGACGTATCAAATAATTAACACATGATATGCCTCGGACATTTAATATATGATATTGTCGTTTCCATTGTCGGGTGTTGAACCCGGGTGTCTTGGGTGAGATCCTAGTATCCTAACCAACTAGGCTACAATGGATTATATCTTGTATACTTTTCAATATTGTAATCATTGATTAGTAATAAATAATATTTATATATTGCGCAAGCATCAATGAGAAACAGAGGATTATTCTAACACACTCTCGGTTTTAAGATTTATTAATTTCAAGGGTTTCCATCGATGCGATATTAACTCATGATCTATGATGTATCTAGTTTTTCCCATGCCAATTGATGTACCTGGGAATCTCGTGTAAAAATCATGGATCCGAACCAACTAGAGTACAATGGAATTCATTTAGTAAATGAATTAGTTAATGTAATATTCTAGTGCTTCACTTCAAATAAAGAAACATGGTGCAATGCTCATCGAGAATTCACCATTATTCGACAATCTATGCGTATTTTTGGAAATTGTATCAGTTTTTCAGTTATCGAACACTTAACACATGACATTTGAAACCTCTACCATTAATCGAATAATGGGAATAAGTTTAGAAAATTATTTTAGGAGAAAAAAATCAAACTAAAGTTTGTCATCAATCCTTCAAACATAATATTGATTGTTTTGTTAATTGTACATTATTGTAACAGCTACTTTAGGTCTTCAGTATTTGAGTTATCAAACAGTAAACAAATGATATGCGTCGGAAATTTAATATATGGTATTGTCGTTTCCATTGCGGGTAGTTGAACACAGGGATCTCGGGTGAAAGCCGAGTATCCTAACCAACTAAACTACAATGGATCCTATCTTGTATACAGATATATTGCAATTATAGATTAGTAATACGTAATATTTATATATTGCGCAAGCATCAACGAGAAAATGAGGAGTTTTCTAACACACTCTCGTTTTTAAGATTTCATAATTTGAAGGGTTTTTATCGATAAGACATAACCTCATGATCTATGATGTATCTAGTTTTACCAATGCCTATGGTTGTACCCGGGACAATAGAATTCATTTAGTAAATGAATTAGTTAATGTAATATTCTACTGCTTTGCTTGAAATAAAGAACTATGGTGCAATGTTGATCGAGAGTTCACCATTATTCTACATCTATGTGTATGTTTGGAAGTTTTATCAAGTTATCTAAACTATAATTGTCGGTGTACGAATTTGTCGTAACCATATTGAGAAATAACCACGACTAAATATATTGCTTCTTCTTGTCCCGAACAACCTAATGTTTTGTCAAATTTCATTTGAAACCTCTACTATTAATTGAATAATGGGATTAAGTTTAGAAATTGATGTCAGCAGAAAAACCTAAATGTAAAGTTCTTTCTCAATTCTTCAAACATAATATTGATTACTTGGCTAATTGTACATTATTTTAACTCATTACGTCTTGAGTTTTTGAGTTATCAAACAGTTAACACATGACATGCGTCACAAAATTTTATATATGATATTGTCCTTTCTATTCCCGAGAGTTGAACTCGGGTCTCTCGGGTGAGAGCCGAATATTCTAACCAACTAGACTTCAATGGATCACATCTTGTACACTTTTTAATATTGTAATCATTGATTACTAATAAATAATATTTATATATTGCGCAAGCATCAACAGGAAACAGAGGATTATTCTAACACACTCACGTTTTGAAGATTTAATAATTTCACGGCTTTTTATCGATGCAACATTAACTCATGATATATAATGTATCTAGTTTTTCCTATGCCTATACTTGTACCCGCGTGTTTCGAGTAAGAATCAACGATTCGAGGCAACTTGATTACAATGGAATTCATTTAGTAATTAAATTTGTTAATGTGCTATTCTACTGCTTTGCTACAAATAAAGAAATATAGTGCAATGCTTGTCGACAGTTAACCATTATTCTGCAATCTATGCCTATTGTTTGAAATTATATCAAGTGATCCAAACTATAATTGTTGGTGTACTAATTTATCGTAACAATGTTGAGGAATAACCACAACTAAACATACTGCTTCTTGTTGTCCCGAACAACATAATGTTTGGTCCAATTTCATTCGAAACCTCTACCATTAATCGAATAATGGGATTAAGATTAGAAATTGATATTAGGAGAAAAAATTTAAAGTAATGTTCGTTATCAATCCTTTAAACATAATATTGCTTATTTTGTTAATTGTACATTATTGTAACATCTACTTTACGTCTTGAGTTTTTGAGTTATCAAACAGTTAACACATGATATGCGTCGGAAATTTAATATATGATATTGTCGTTTTCATTGCCGGGAGTTAAACCTGAGTCTCTCGTGTGAGAGCCGAGTATTCTAACCAACTAGGCTTCCATGGATCACATCTTGTACACTTTTTAATATTGCAATCATTGATTAGTGATAAATAATATTTATATATTGTGCAAGCATCAACAAGAAACAGAGGATTATTCTAAGACACTCTCAGTTTTAAGATTTAATAAGTTCACCGGTTTTTATCGATGCCAAAATAATATTTATGTATTTCGCAAGCATCACCAAACAACTGAGGAGTATCGATGCCAAAATAATAAGTTCAAGGGTTTTTATGGATGCCACATTAATTTATGATCTATGATGTATATAGTGTTTCCAATGCCTGTAGTTGAACCCGGGCGTCTCGGGTAAAAACCAACAATCCGAACCAACTCAACTACATGTATCATCTCTGTCGGGTCCAAGAAATTTACGCTACCATTCTCCACAATTTGCGTGATGCTCAAAGTACGTACAAGAGGATTGCGCACCGTCATCACCTAAACTCCTCAAAAAAAAATTATGTGGGGGATCGTGTATGGCTTCTATAACACAACATCAAGACCACTATGCCTCGCAGTAAATTATATTTCCAACGCTTTTGCCCGTACGAGATCATTGGTAATATAAGCGATGTTGCATTTCGTCTTGGCCTCCCTCCTCACATGCATCTTCACCTGATGTCCGGAATTCGAGAATGCTGCCATTCTCTCTCTCTCTCTCTCTCTCTCTTGATACCTACTTAATGAAAACGATTATGAGATACTACCTTGATCGATTCTTAGTTATATACATAATATCCGTAATAGAGATGACAAGCAAGGCAGTTGATACATATTATACTCTATCAACCAAAATTATATTACGATAACCAAACAGATCAATCTTGATACAATGTTCCCGATCCCTTTTTATAGGCGATTTGAGAGACTCTTCCAAGATATACACTTGCCATTCGGCAAGAACCCACAATTACACTAATTGTTCTATTTTCTTAACTATTCTATTTTACTACTTGGAAAAAAATATTACTTCAGCTACTTCCTTTCACACTAGTGTCTAGGTACCATGTATCATGTTCGGTTTTTGTCTCTTCTGTACTGACATGGTATGCTTGCAAAATATTGTCATCTTCTGGTATTTCATCCAAATTCTATATATTCTTTTGACTTCAAGTTTGATTTGTCTTCTAATGTTGCATTATTTGCTTGTGATTATCTTTTGTTCTCTGCAACTTGCATGTATCGACATACCCTTTCTGTATGCCCTTCTTTCATACAATATCTGCAAATCAGTTTGAAACGGGTTTGTCTTGTGGACACGGGTTTGTGTGGGTGTGGTGGTCGCTAGAGGACACATGGGCGTGTTCAAAAAGAGATTTTGTTATTGTAGGCATGCAAAGGGGATCTCCACCACCCCATTCTAGGGGAGGTGAGCTAAAGGTATCAAACAATTTCTGAAAGAAGATGAACTTCTTTGCGGGCGAGAGTTTGGTGATGAATTCTTTATAACCTTCCATTTTAAGGTGGGGGAGGGGGAGGGAATGCTTTGCGTGATACTAGGGCTAGTTGGGGCTAAATCTAGTTGTAGCATCCTAGATGGCGGGGGGATTTTTTTAGGTGGGGATTTGGGGTTGTTAAGACACACATTATATAGATGTAGGATTTCATGTGGGACTTCGTTATTTATAAATTGACAAGAAAGAGGGTGGGGTGAGGGAGCTTCCATGTTTACAACGGTTGTTTGAGTGTTGGCGACGACGTGCTTGAGATTGGTCGTCATTGGTGGAGAATCCGGCACAAAGTCGATGGTGGTTGTGGGTGGATCCGTGGGTATGTCAGCGATGGTGGTTGAGGATGGATCTGTGGGTGCGTTGGCGTTGGGTGTACGACGTTGAATGGATCGTGTTTTGGGTCCTCCTGTTGAGACGTTTGTGGCCATGTATCTGTATTGGAACAAAAGAGGAGAGAGAGGAGAGAAGGGGAGAAAAAGAAGGAAAGATATGAGGGAGGGAAATATGGTAGTGTGGGGTAGGATGGAGCGTATGTTTCGAAGGTTAGGGTTTAGGGTTTTGTAATAGTTGCTAGTTTTTGTAGGGGTAAAGTTATTAGTATGGAGAATTGAAAGAGTTTATGGGGTGTACGACTACTAGGAGGTATAGAATATATGATGTAATAAAAATAGAAATTTATGTTGGTATATGACTACTAGGAGTATAATATATATGATATGAAGTGATGAGTGGCAAGCACTAGGGGTATAATATATCAACGCTTTTTTAAGATTGCTTAAAGTGTGCGGCACTTCATGGGGGGTTGTTTGGGGTGGACTCAAGTTTAGATCTTATTTGTATGTCTAAACATAAGTAGTGATATAGTTTTAGAAGAATAGAAAAGTGAGGGCGTGGGTGGGGGTTAGGGGAGTGTAGCTTGTTGAAGATATCAAAAGTATTTAAACCTAATCAAAGTTTTTAGAACATATTAAAGATCATTGGGATAACTTAAGTTATTAGACACCAATAAAGTATTATTAAAACACCAATATAGAGTATTATTAAAACGGGAGCACACGCTTAGATGAAAGGGAGTTGTTTAAACACACGCTTAAACAAACACTTAAAAGAAAGATTATTATAAAAAAATAAAAATAGAAATAGAAAAGAGAGATTGAGATTAAAAAATGATTATGGTTAAGAAGGGATTATGATTAAGGGGGAAGGGGGAAGGGGTTGCTAAAACAAAGTACTTAAACGGATGTTTAAACAAATATTTAGATATTAAAACACTTGGGCAAACACTTAAAGCAAGGTTATGATTAAAAGAGAAGGGAGGGATTATGGTTAAAGAAAAGGGGTCATGGCTAAGAAGAGAATGATTATGATTAAGAGAGGAGAATACTTAAACAAATGTTTAAACAAAAAGTTAAACCTAAAAATGATTGAATAAGTACTTTAAAAAAAGGGGTTAAACAAGTACGTAATAAAAATGATTATTAAACAAGTACTTAATAGAAAATGATTAAATAAATACTTAAAAAATTAAGAAAAAAAAATTTGATAAAAAAGAGATTAAACAAGTACTTAATAAAAATTTATTAAATAAGCACTTAAGAACTTAAGACAAACAATTAGATAAGAGCAACACATAGAAGGAAAGAATGTTTTACTATCATAAGGCAATGATCGACAAATGCATTTTGCCTCGATGGAGGCTCTTCAGTGCCCGATGTACAAATGATGAAAACTAAGCCTACTAGGTTGCTCTTTTTATAGGGAGAGGGAGGAGAGTGCTTTGTATGTGGGACATACAAAAGTGTGTACAAAGGGAAGGTAAAAGAGTGTACACAAGACTTTAGGTGGGGGTTAAGAGGCGTGAGAGTACATAAGACATTAGGTGGGGGGAAAGGATAAGTGTACTAGGTGGTTTCTTAGTTTTTTACCATCTAGCCAGCACGTGAGAGGGGGTGTAAGGGAATTGTATTGTGGTTGTCCTAGAAGGGGTTTATGTTTGTTTCTCACGAGCGCTCCGATTTGGAGTTCTTTCATACATGGGGAGTAACGAAGCTTAAAAACAATGGGTGGAGGTTTTTTGTTGTTGGATTGGTTAGGGAGTAGTTGGTTTCGTATGGAGTAGGGGACGGTCGAAAAACACTTGAGTAGGAATTTCGATGGGTAGCCCCTAGCTCTTAGGCGGTCG